>NW_019720585.1:500073-561706 GCF_002891405.2 Cryptotermes secundus
AGCTCTAGATCGCATTAAGTGGAGGAATTATTTTGGAAGAGACTGTGGACCTGTCGTCTTGACAGATTACTGATGATGATGATGATGATGATGATGATGATGTCCCATTTAAACCAGTGGTCTCTTCCTTTAGGTTTTCTCCAACTCCTCGGTAGTCCAGTCTCTAGCCAGTCACTATACCGACTACGAAATCCCTGTAAATAATTAAAAATTAATTATGAAACCAAATGTAACAGGATGATAAGATACAACATATACATAAGTCACTTTTCTTTAACTGCTGAATATTAAGAGTAACATAAAAGTTTCGCAATAGCGAACATGTTACTATACTCGTACATGACATTTATAAATAGTACGTTAATAACTCACTGAGACGATAAAACAAAACATTACGTAAGTGTGAAAGTCGGTTAGTAGTACAGATAATGTATAAACAGGTGTGTCTAAGCCCAAACATGGTCTGTTTGTGGATGAGCAAGACTGTCGCTCTTCAAGGGGCGTGGGGCCAACTCGTTCCCACGAGGCTCTCCACAGGAACAGCTAACAAGGTGTTTCTGGCATTCCAAGACTACTCGGTTTCTAATTGCTTGGAAAAAGTGTCTGCTTTACACGCTGATAGTCACCCATCCACCCACGAAATTCACAGCTGTCTATGAAACCTGAAGTTCCATTGCATTAGACTCATCTTTAGTCCACGAAGTGACACACTTTTCCTCTGAAGTTATCTAATCCTAGGTCTCCCGGTTTTCTCTTCCTTTCAGATTTCCGACAGAAATTCTACGAAAATTTTTTACCTACATTGAATCTTCCTGTAGTTACACCAGTTATTATTCAGTTCATCAAATCCGACGTCGCTTGTAACAATCCTGACATTAATGAAATCTATCAATCTATCAATGGTTCGACATACTTTAAGGATTTTGTCAGCTTTTACAATTTCTTAATCTATTCACAGTCGGTAGGACTCCTTGGACCGGGAATCAGCCTGTCAGAAGGCCGTTACCTACACACAGAACAACACAAACATACCACAGGACCACATCCCTCACAATCGACCAGAAAACCTTAAATCCAATTATAGACATAATTTCTAAGTATTTTAATTTTAACAACGCTTTATCATTTTCATATATTATATAAAGTCTCGAGTCGGCATTGTCATAAATTATGAAAGAAGAAGAATGCGGCAGGAAGCAGTCGCGAATTCTTAGCCTCTTTTTAAAGTGATCTTCCTGTGAGGAAAACCTGAGACCGGATATCCGCTTTGCGTTCAAAGACGCTGCCCCAAGATCTCCCAAACGACAAGTGAGAGTGCTGACCGCTACACTGTCACTCTCGGAGGCTTAACGGTTGTTAAACGGATGTTTATGTGCTACCAAAGGATTCCGAGTTGTCAGTCCTTGTTGTCAGCTGGCTAACGCATTACAGAGGAAAGCAGCAGTCCGGCCTTGTATGCAGGCGACAGTGTAAACAGTTACATCACGAGGTCTCTGAGAGGCGAAAAGTAAACTAAATATAGTAAAATATTAATCACTCTTCGGTAAATGTCAGCCATCGTGTGTTTTGACGTCATTTGCGCTAATAATGATAGTTCAATTATACGTTTAATTAATTTTTCATTCATCAGTCTTTCTACACCCTTTTCTTGGGCCCTGCCCTCTATATCGCTATTGGCGAGTGTATATGGACTTGTGCCCAAGACAAATTGAATGGAGGTAAACCGCCAGTCGTAAAGTAACTATGAATTAGTTGCTGCTACGAGTTAGTTATGAGATTATGTAAGCAGGGAAACAGAGAAATCTCCATTATTGTGATCCTTTACCACGCAACGACTGTCGAAGACATAGAAGACTACATGTGTGCAACAGTACAGTGATTTTTAAGTGTGTAGATCTGTGAAAATCTTATGGTTACTTACAGTTGCAAGTTATAAGTATTTAGTGTATCCAATCCCCTCGCCTAGTCGCTAACACGTGGCAACATGTTCCCGCAGGAAGAGAAGCTACTAGTTGCGATAAGCGGTGCTGTGAAGTTATTCGGTTCTTCAACATGGCTGAATATGCTCATCTGGAACAGTCGGCATGTTGTGAACTACGCCTTTAGCTGGACTTGCTATCTGCGCTCTGCAGATGTTCAGAATGAAGTGCAATTGCTCACTTCACTCGCTAAAGAAGAGGACTTTAAAAGAAGTGGGGGGGGGAGACATGTCGCATCCCACAGACTACTAGGACAGTCTTTTTGCTTGAACCTTAATCTGCCTAATGTTTCTCGTCTCAGCTGCGAAGTCGTGTAGAAGAATATTTGTTAATGATGAATGAAAAGGCATTGCATGGAAGTGGACGTGGCATATTCTCAGGTATTAGGCATGTACTGCATTTCAGCTAGAAGGAATGAGGAAATAATTCCAGTTTGGTGTGAGGACTTACTCGTACATATGTGATATTGGTGGTTGCCTCTTCGGGAAGGATAGGAATTTCACAACTAGCTGAACCACTGTTAGAATCTCATGAAGATCTATGTTGCTGGCAGTTGGTTAAACGATACTGTATAACTGCAGACAGCTTTAGAAATATATATTCTTATGAATGACGTCCTGTAAATTCGATTTAATAAAAAGAAATTCGTGTTATATATATGCGTATATTGAGGCGTGTAGCCAAGCAATCGTTTTGTAGAAATNTCTTCGTCTGATGCCTACCCTTTGACCTGTCCAGCAAGGGAGGCCCTGCCAGTAGCTACGCTACCGCTGGTATAGCTCTCAGGGTCCTTGGCATACTCAAACACCCTCACCACGATAAGGTGGAGACACCAACGAGGGTGTTGTAGAAATATATCATAAACAATACAAAATGGAAGTATAAGGGAAGATATTATGAACTTTGAAAGCTAAACTTTGTTAAGAAAATAAAAGCAGCTGATATTTAAAACCAAAATACATTTATATACAAACAATACATCTAGTTAAAGAGGCTTATAGCTGAAAACCCGAAATTAACGGCCGCGGGGATTCGTTGCGCTGACCACGCGACACCCTCTATCCGCTAAAGTTGACATTAACTTCACCTACAAGTCGCGGCCGCTAGGTCGGTATAGTTTGCTTGCAGACTAAAGCCACGGAGTGTGTATGTGAAGCTGAAATATGTCAGTGTTAGATACAATTAAAATTACAGTTGAAATGAAATAGAATTAAATTAAATGAAATTAAATGAAATTAAATGAAATAGTGGATTGAATGTTTACCAAATACCAGTAGTATCTTTTCTAAAATGTATCTATCTATCTATAGCTCTACAATTCTTGTGGATCTTCGCCGATTTACCAATTTCTAATCTATACAGTCAGTAGGACTCCTTTGTTTGGGGATCAGCCCGTCGCAAGGACGCTACCTACACACAGAACAAGAAAAATATAGAATAAACTCACACCGACATCCATGCCTCGATTGGGATTTAAACCCACGATCCCAGTTTTCTAGGTGACGAAGACGGTTCATGTCTTAGACACCGCTGCCACTCTGAGCTGTGATTTCCAGACTCTATTGCCAATAATTCATTTTGATATGTTCTTATGATTAATTGTTACTAGACTTCGAGTAAACAGGTTCCTGTTAATTAAAAATTCTAGTAAAAAGTGGAGGTTGGACACATCGACCAGGGTTAACGGTTACTACCACTTTGTTATACCTGAATTCACAAATCGTGCCCTCAGATTCACCGCAATGTAACACGTTTGATTTACTGCAGCCATTAGCAAGTCCGGCCACGCCTAAACACCGCCAGCCCACTCGTAAAAATTGTTACTGAAGAGGCAGATGCTACTCCCTCAACAAAATCATCTCTTCTCATCTTATCCCTTACTACCTACAGCCCTCATGTCCACTCTTCAGATCAGAACATCAGCTACAGATGATGTTCCAATGCCGATCACAAATTAAATTAAGGCACGGGTATGATCTTATGAGTTATTATTTGAGAAAATATGGGGGGGGGGGCTTCAGGTGGAATTGCAAATCCAGGTGGCCACGCAATCTAAGACGTGAACTGTTTTCACCCGCTCGAACGCTGGGATCGTGGGTTCCAATCCCACTAAACGAATGGATGTTTGTATGTGCTTCTATTCTGTTTGTGTTGCCCTGTATGTAGGTAACGTCCTTGCCACGAGCTGATCACTCCTCTAAGGTGCCCTACCGTCTGTGTAAAAATTATTACAAAATTGAAGAATAGGCCAGGGCCAACAAAGGGCTGTACAGCTATTGATGAATGGATGAATTTAGTCGGTATATTTCTCTGTTAAGGGTAATCAGTGTAAAAAGTAAACTTATTTTTTTTGGAAGTCTTGGCAGAATGCGTGGTCTGACAATAAATTTCGCGAACTCATCGAGGTAGCAGTGCTACATAACTCATTGCTGAATGTCACTGTGTTCGTCTTCAAAATACTCCCATTTGTAAGCTATCTACCTATGCCAGCGCCTAGTCCACCAATCAAAATAATTTTGGAACTGGTTTTGTGAAATAACCTTCAGAGCTGCCCTCGTATTACTCCTGATATCATCAGTGTCATCAAAATGCCTTCCTTTCAATATTTCCTTTATCTTCGTGAACGGGAAAAAAGTCATTGAGAGCTAGATCCGGTGAACAGGGAGGACGTTCCTGTGCAGCTAAAGACTCCCTCACAGACAGTGCTCTAATTCAAGCTCCGACGTTCTCGAGACGGCACGCAAAACGCACTCAGACACTGCCATAGATCAACAACAACACAGCTGTGAAACGCTAATATACCAACGTCATTAAACCTTATTGATATTTCTGTCCACTATTGCCCCGACAAACACATAGTGGCGAGTTCACGAACTTTATTGTCAGACCTCGTAATTTCACCCTCTACTTCTCGCCTGGAAGAGTCTGCACTCCCGATATGATGTATGTAAATATGTAAGAAGTGACTGCATGTGTGGTTAATGAGGAACGAGTCTGGAAGACTTAACTTATCCATCTGTGTTTCTTTATCTTAAACTTCGTGCTAAATTTCTCTTGTGATCTTTTTCTAAATATATGCCTGTACAATTTTATTTCTCGCTTGACTTAAAGTCATCTGCCTAAGGTTATTCTTCTTAAGCTTTCTTTGCCGAAGAACAGGAGCCACGTTTATAAGATACCTCGATGCATTGTTCCTTATTCAAGTTTACGTCCTCTCTAAATTTTGTCCTTCTGTTTTTCTTTCTTTCGAGTTCCTGCTCGGTATATCAAAGAATTTTTTATGTCCAATGTCTGCTCTTCTAGTAAAAATTGTCCTTATGCTAGATGTGCTTCAGCTGTCAAAATTCTTTGTATGGACTTTGACATAATTTTACCAAAATGGCTTCTCTTAATCATATTTTATAATTACACTTCTCACTTATAATTTATTAAATTATTACTGTTTTCAAGACTCATATACACAGTGCTCCTCATTGCATCATGGTTGGCATGATTGCGGCGTTGTATAAATGATACACGTTGTCTTGTTTTGTCTTTGTTTGTCTCCTTGCTCGTACTGGTTTTATACTTGACTTTTGGACTGTTGAGCAAGCACGTAAATACATATTGAATTTAATTATAACATGCATGTAAGGCCTACGGTGCAAATAAGTAAATCTCTTATAATATGGTAATTTAATTTCATATTTGTTTAATCTATTTTTATTTCAAATAGACGCAAATTTTCACTCCAATTGTCTGCAGTCTCCTAATAATTTACCTCTCCTATATTCATAATGCCGATCAGAGTGGCTGCTTGGTCTAAGGCATGAACTGCCTTCGCCCGCTCGGACACTGGGATCGTGGGTTCGAATGGAAGTCTGTGTGCGTTTATTCTGTTTATGTTGTTCTGTAGCGGACTTACGACGGGCTGATCGCCCCTCCAAAGAGTCCTGCCTACTGTGTAGAGGATTAAGAAACTGAAAAAGCGGCCAAGGTCCAGAGCTCTACAGAACCACGGAAAAAGAGAGAGAGATTCATGTATTTTTTAGCACCCAAACCCCGAACATCCTAAATCTGTTAGCTGATACAAATATTGGTTACTTTCCATCATTTCGATTTGGTTAAAGAAACGCGATCTTTTTGAATTTGTCTGTGCTTGCACAGTAGAGCATAGTTCACGTAGTGGGCACAACAGAGCATATTTCGTCATGCTTTTATCTGGCTATGGAGGCAGGGTAAGTTTTCCAAACGTAGTATTTCTTTAATCAAAATTAGACGTGAAAGAAGCCCGACATATGTTTTAGTTACTAACTCACTTTCGTCAAAAACCTTTATAAGTAATTAAGTCTGTGTTCTGCAATTTGTTAGAAAGACTAATTTTTGTATCTGTACAAAACGACTATTGCTTAGGTTTCTATTATATGTTAGTGTTCTATCTAGCTGCACTATAGCAAAACTGTGTAAAGCAATTACAATATTGCAAACAAAATCAGACTATAAGAAAACATGAGTGTTTTTTCACGAGATATTTGTAATAAATTGTAATTATTCAAATTTATACATCAGGAGCGCAGAAAACATATTGTTTCAAGCCGAAAAAATAATTCTGTTCGGTTTTAAAATGTATACATTGGATATATATTAAGAGAGAAATTATTGCAAGTGACAGTGATTCATTTAAGATTTGAGGTTTTCACGGCGGTGACTATTAAGAATGTCGTCTTCTGGGATGTGGCGCCATATAGATCTTGTGTAAACCGGTGTTTCGGAGAAAAGTATCTCCTTAATATTCAGGGTAGAAAAATCCGCTAGCAAGGAACCAGCGTGAGCAGGTGGCTGCAGACTGAGTCACCAGTCGAAAACACCCAGCCGATTCCTCGCTCACGGATTTTTCTACCCTGAAAATGAAGGTGATACGTTCCTCCGAAACGTCGGTTTCACAAGACCTACACGGCGCTCCATCCCAGAAGACGGCATTCTTCTTAATAGTGATTCGTGATTGGTTTATGTTACTTGTCATGTAATATCTTAAAGAAGGAAAGAGACCAAGTCGAAGTTATTTAAGAAGGAGTTTGTGCAATGCATACAAAGCCAAACAATATCGCAGCATGAGCATTTGTTCCACATTCCTTTCCGTGAAGTGAATTAACCGCGTGCTGCCGGTTCCCTACCTTTCTCAAGTCACATGCTCTGCTTTTGTAACGTACAGGACCTAAGTTACGAATATGCCCTGATAATTTTATGCAATGTAAGAGAAAATGCGTAAATAAGTGAAAATATTCTTTCTTAATTGAATGAAGCGGATATACTGATCGTTTAAAGACTGAAGTTCTTCTAAATTCTACATTTACATCAGTTCTTACCTCGCAGGAAACACATTTAATATTACTAACTTTACGTTCCAAATTCTTGCCGTCTTTACACAAAGAGGGCAAGGAGTGGGAACACAGAATTAGAATACACAGTGCAGCAGGATGTTGCAGTATAATGTTTAGAATGTCTTCTCTGTGTGTCTGAATATCCTGCCTTCAAGCCTTCAACCCAATTAACATACTCGTATAATCGCGAAGCGTTGTGTGAAAGTTATGCCAGTGTAAGTCACACAAATTTCGTAATATATAAAATAATGTAAGAAACAATATGACTGAAGTGTGAACTTCTTACGTGGGAGTGGCACCAGTGACAATTTAGGGTTCTAAAATTATGTAAGACGATCACAGTGGCCGTGCGGTCTAAGGCATAGCCTGTCTTCTCCCGCTCAAGCACTTGGATCGTGGGCTCGAATCCCGCTCGAGGCATGAATGTCTCCGTGTTTTTATTCTATGTTTGTGCTTTCCTGTGCGCACATAGCGGTTTGCGGCGAGCTGATCATTCATCCAAGGAGTCCTACTTGTGTGCATCGTAAAAAACACCTTACGAGAATGAAGAAGAGGATAGGGTCCAATAAATGCTGTGGATAGATAGAGAGATAGAAAAATTATATTATTAAATATTTGTAGAATATACTGTTTTTATTAAAGGGGATGTTCTGTAGAATGCAAAATAAGGATACAGTGGAAGTAAGAAAACGTCTTTGATTATCAATATGAAGGCGATAATTAATAATAATAAATAATAATCTGTGGGCAGTGCAGTCCATGATGAATCGTTTCCTCTGTTATACAGTTTCTTAACTATATAGATAGTTGGCAGTACCCCTTGGGAGGGGATTAGCCCGCCACAAGGCCGCTACACACAAGACAAGACAAACACAGAATAATAGAGATATCCATGCCTCGAGTGCAATTCGAACCCACGATCCCAGTGTGTAAGCGGGCACTGTAATTGGCGAAGGCGATCATTAAGGACTGGAATGTGCAGGTGAAATTCGTGTGAAGCTACATCCATATATATACAGTATACATATACGTGTATATATGAGCGCTATTTGTGAAATATTATTTGTATGTCAACAGTTCCACACACGGCGATGGTGCGAAACTCTGACGTTACATACAAACTGAACATATGGTAGATGATGTGTACTTAACTGATATGTATGTTAGTAACGAAGGCTTCATGTGTTACACTTGGAATTCCTCCTTAAATATTGCACGTTCCTCGACATTTCTAATTCTTCAGTGCCACTTGCATTTTTTTTCAGAATTATCAGAAAGCTTTCTTTCATATTCTAAAGAAATGTAGCAGGAACACTGAAGCGATGTCATTTTACAGGAAGTAACATTTACATAGAAGTACGAGTAGCTATAGAACTCTTGAATATTCGCCACTGTAATAATAAACGAATATTTTATTCTACATATTTCTTTATAGATATGGTCACTCAGTAGAATAAAATTAGTTATTAAAAGAAGAAAGTGTGGAAATCTGGATTGGGTTCATCTGATCTATGATAAGGTTCTTTACCGAACTTTATTAACAAGGTAATACACCTAATGGTTCCCTAAAAGGTGGATAAATGTTTGACATATTTGAGCGAATATTAGGTCCTCAAGAAGAACTCTGCTCCATACAGTGAGTTAGTTAAGGACGTAATAAAAGTTGCCTAAAGCAAACAATTCTCATGAAAGAAACAAACAAATTCCGTGGCCTATTGTCCGCAAGCGAAATATACCGACCGAGCGACCGCCGATTATCAACGAAATTAGTGCCCAATTTAGCGGATAGAGAGTGTCACGTTGTCAGCGCGACGGATCCTCACGGCCGTTAATCTCGGTTTTCTAGACAGCAGCCTCTGTTTCCTAGAAATAGCTGCTCAATTATCATCACGAGGCTAAGTGCACCCCGTACCAGACCCACTACTTCTCAGAATATCTGGTAGCGCCGGGAATCAAACCCGGGACTTCTGGATCTCTAGGTAGGATCACTGACCACTAGACCACAGAGGCGATCACTCTTATGAAAGATGATCAACAAAATTGTTTCACTATATTGTCACATTTTTAGTGACTGCAGACGGGGTTTGTGCTGGTAATCGGATTTACTGAACACTTACAGAACGTAACTACAAGTAACTACGACAGTGTCACTGAGTTACTCACTCCAAAGAGCATCGTCACTGCAACACTCGTAAAGTCTTCTTAGGCTAGAGATCCACTGACGTGACAAGCCGCGCGCGGTTTGTCGAGTGTTGTCGCTCGCGGCCCTTATTTGTATTGCTTTTATGAGCCTCGTGCCGTTAAGTTTTGGAACGCGGCACACAGGCGGCAGAGCTGTCGCACGCGGCTATGAAATTAACGAACTTCAATAGTTGAAACTCACTGAGGCGGCAGGTCGCACGCGGAAGCTGAAGCGATATGTGACTTCCTTATTCTTTATGGCGATGTCCGAGAAATCTTCTGACACAGAGTTGTTCATTATGGAAATTGAACAACGATCAGCACTGTGGAACAGCGGTATTAAGGAATATAGTGATAAAAATATAAGAAAAACTTTGTGGGAAGAAATAATGCAGAAATTCGGAGGAGTGGAACAGGATGTGGAAGAAAAGAAACAATTTGGCAAGTAGTTACAAATTATTTATATAGGTATTTTCATATGTATATGTACACGGATTTCTAAATGTAAATTAGTTAAATGCATTTGTTTTGCCATCAGACCTGGCCTTCCCCAACGAAATACTGGGCAAACATATCTCGGCAAGATACTGGACGTCTTGTGTTTCTTGTGTGATCTCGTGACGTCTCAAGTGATGTTGTAAAATAATGCAAAGTGTCTTCATATCTGATGCCATCTCTGGTGCGAACGAAGTTATGTAAAACACAGCATGCCTTCACTATATCGATTGCAAAATCAATATCTACGTCCAATAGGCAATGGAAAATTCGCCACTTATTAGCTAAAATGCCGAACGTGCACTCGATGTACCTTCGAATTCGGCTTAGCCTATATTTGAATACTTTCCTCTCGAGGCTTAAATTGTTGCCGGGATATGGACGCATCAGGTTTCCCGAGAGAGGGAATGCCTTGTCACTAACAAATACATATGGCATAGGTGTAGTATTGGTTGTAGATCATACATTCATCAGTAATCTGTCAAGACGACAGGTCCACAGTCTCTTTCAAAACAGTTCCTCCACTTGACGCGATCTAGAGCTTTCGCCTTCAAATAAGAATATCCTCTTCTGTCCCCAAGGTCATCCAGCATCTTCTTACGTCTTCTTCCTCGTCTTCTGGTAACTTCTATCCGCCCCTCTATATCTTTTAGATATTGGAGACTTATCAGGGATTTGAAGTTCCTCGTTGACAAGTTTTTGATAAATAGCGGAATCTTCGAAAATTGAAGAATCGCTACACTTTTCGTATGCTCCAACATCAGTGCTGATGAACTTGTATTCTGCATCACAGACCGCAAGTAACGCAGTAGAAAAATATCTCTTGTAGTTATAATACAGTGATCCCCTGTGAGGTGGCTGATTGACTCTTATATATTTCCGGTCAACAGCACCTGTGCAGTTCGGAAACTGTGCTTGCTTTTCGAACGTTTCCGCAATACTTTTCCATTCCTCCTCTGTAGGTTCCCGTAAACATACATATTTCACTTTGGTCCATATGGCAGAACAAAGCTGTCTTATTATTATTCTGAAATAGTCTTTCCAAGTCCAAAATTATGGGAAAACTCAGCAAAACTTAATCCCGTGGCTAGAAACCTGAAAAATATTTTGTTTTGTTATATTCAGGTGTACAGCTGCAAAAGCAATGGAAGAACATAAGAGACAGTTATTTTAGGACGGTTAAAGAACATACGAAGTGATATCGCGCCCCCCCCCAAAAGGAATTCGTACATATGTTTTCACCAGTTTCACTTTCTGAAGTTGGTAGCAGAAAGTAGTCCATCCGCTTCGAATGTTGAGCGTCCTACTGAGCCAGAGGCAGCAGAGACTTCAGATACTCAAACGTCTCAAACCTACCGCCACCCTCAAAAGGAAAACGCACTGAATATCATATTGGTTTGGAAATGGTTAATATTTTGAAATCAAGTCTCCAAACAAGAGAAGAAAGAGAACCCAATATCTCTGATAAATTATTTCTGTGGTCACTTGTGGATGACTTAAAAAAAATACTCCAAAAGTAGGCCAAATATTGAAATGATCAATTTGATTCAGAGTTATCAACTTCAACCTGTTTTCTCCGCATACCATTCACAAAATGAGATGGGCTGCCTTCGACAGTGCTGCTACCCCCAGCTCATGGCACAATCAGCAACATGGTTATTATTCTGCCTTACATCAGACAACTCCTTCGAGCATTCTGCTGTATCTCCGGAAACTCTGTCACAGGATTCAGACACTGTGGAGTTATTTAACTAAATAATTAACAATTGATATGTGATTACTGAAATACATTTTGCATACCTTAAAATGATCATCAGTTATTATTCAGGGCGTATGCTCTGGCGAAAATTTGTACCCATTCCTTCTATTTCCTCCTTGACAAGTTGCAACACTCATTCTTGTGTAGTTGGAAAATTTGTCGTCGTGTTTGCGTAAAACCTCGAACAGCAGATGGAATGCACCTTTTTTTGGAATGTTCCATGAACATGGGATGTATCCAATATCGTCGATTTTGCTTTTTCCGACGACAGACATGATAGAACAGTAGGGCTCCTATCTCTTCAACCTCCATTTAACTACTGATAAATATGTCTTGTCGCGCGTTGTCGCCTGTGTAAATAAACCGCGCGCGGCCAGCCGCACGCGGCTTGTCGCGTCAGTGGATCCCTAGCCCTATAGACTACCTATCCGTTTCCCGGTGGCAGCTTCCAACGGCGAACCTTCCCCCTTACCGTGGGTTCCCGCAATCTCCCAGCCCTAGCTACAGCAACTCTCGAATAACTGACTCTCACTAATATCTCTTTACGGACTGCGCAGAAAACAACTTTCCTCTGTTGCTGTTTCAATTGCTACCTTGCTAACATGCTTTGCGAAGTCGTTACTCAGTAACGGCTGTTGTATAGCTGTTTCTTTCGCGGTCATTGCAACAGGTCGACATGCCACAATATGTTCATTACAGAATGTATTACTTTCCACACATTTATATTAAATCTGGGCAACTGAATAAAATTATTCCATAACTGTGTCGTTTCTAACATCGCATCATCTATTCACTAAATTACATTTCGTGGAACTAAATTTTTTAGAATTTATGTGAATATTTTCATGATAAAAGTTTCTGATCAGGAAACTTCTCAACCATTCGAAATTATCATTGATAAAATCTTCACATACAAAAACCGCTCAGCATATATTAAACAAAGAATATATTAAATTAAAAATAATAATGCCAGTGAAAAATTAATTCCATGACTTTAGTCCGCAAGCGAACTATACCAAAAGAGTCATCGTCGCTTGTGAGCGAAATTAGTGCTGACTTTAGCTGATAGAGGATGTAGCGTGGTCAGCGCAACAAATCCCCACGGCCGTTAATTTCGGTTTTCTAGACCCGAGCCTCTATTCTTCTATTCAAGTAGCTCCTCAATTTTCAAAAATAGTAATGTCACATTGTAAAACTCGTTTATTGTATTGACTGGTTTATCAGGTGAAGGAAGAGGTACTGGGATGCGTTTTCTCCGAGTTCTGTTTTGCACTGTAAATTCTTATTTCACCAACTGCTTCATAATCGTCCAACCTATAACCAAAGCTGTTTAGACTCAGTATTAATAGCGTCATCCAATAACCAACATAAAAGAAATAAAATGTACTATTTGGCACAATGTGGATCTACATTTAACATCGACAAGTATAAATTGTTATATTAGTCTCTACTAATTTTAGGGAATATAGAATATATAACCACATTGCTGCATTTCTATCACTTTTACACAAATTGTTACCTAAACGATAACCGTCCCTCCACTGATGACCGCTAGCTGTTTTGCCAAGTGTTTTGGGGCTACTTGAGGTAACTAAGCCCACCTGTGTCGCGACGATCCTCACCCCTCACTGCTCCCCTCCTTCACCTCGGCTACCTCCAGCTCTCTCCTTCTTAGCACTCGGACCGCCTTCCGCAAACTCTCTGTGGAACGAGTAGGTTAACCTGGGATGCAGTGAGTGAAATTTGGGCACCAGCAAGCGTACGTCAGTAGCTCACAGCTGAAGGATAACCGAGCAGGTGAGTCTTGACTCCGGCCGGCTTTCTCAGGGAGAGATCGACTCCGTCTCAAGGCGTATCGGACCTCACTCCGGTAGGACAGGAAGAAGATGGTGTTCACCAATTTCACGAACACTGGCTACAGCACTACGTTTAATTATATCTTTATTGAACTTATAATTCTTGTAATGTTTGGCAAATCGTGGAGGTCGGGACACTGTTTCGCGTCTGTATCACTTTGGTTCTCGGAGACGAATGTTTGAGAAAAGGGTTCTCCCAAGTTACAAATTCTCTGAGCCCAAACTTCCACACGGAAGCTCCTCCTTATCCCTTGCCTTATTGGCCCAGTTCCGCTTTTGGGAGTTTTCATGAAATTGGCATCCACAAATCAAAATTATTTAGTTTTTAATTATTTGATAGTCTCTTTGGCGGCTTGGTGAAAAATTCCCGTCCGTAGCGTGGGTGTTTGAACCCTCTACCGCTTGAATGTTAGTGACATTAACAATACAATACGGTCCTGGTTTTACAGCTTTATTCGGGAAGGGTAGCGATTGCTGCATCCTGTCCTTTCATAAATGAAGACCCCTTGTCGCTTCTTAATGTATAGACGGAAGGTCCCATACTGTTCACTTCTTAACACAACAGTGGGACTACGTGCTACGTCTTAAATATAATTTATACTTAAATGAACGGTTACAAAACCGATGAGTCTGCTTTTGCCATGCGTAAATAAGTATAGATCTTGGGTTCGCCGTTTCATTATGATAACGAAATTCAGTAATAAACCATTCATGCTTTTCGAAGTAATCTCGTAATGCATAGCTCTCACATAACCCATATAATATTTATGGTACTTACTATTGTCTGCTAAAATAATCCTTATGTCAATCCATAAGGTAGGCGCCATTATTTTATGGCAATGACGGATCATGAACTGCTAAAGTAACTGAGGTAGTGCAATGCAAACTGCGCAATATGTTAAGAAAATCCGCCTAAATTTCTGTTTATAAATTTACGTACTATATTTATTTTCGTTCCCACAAATCTCAAATTGCGTTATAAGTTCTTTCCTTTTCTTTCGATTTTTGTCTATGGCTGTACAGCCCTTTAGACCATGGTCGCTTTTTCGGTTTCTTAATCCTCTATACAGTAGGTAAGGCTCCTTGAACTGGGGATCAGCCTGTCGCATAGCCGCTACCTACAGAGAACAATATAAACACGGAATAAACGCACACAGACATCCATGCCTCGAGTCTGACACGAACCCACGACCCCAGTGTTCGAAGGGCAAACACATTTCATGCCTTAGACCGCGTGGCTACTGTGATCAGCTAGTTTATTCTTTTGATGCAAAAAGAAGAGCCTACACTCACAGTTATGATTTGAACTGAGAGGAACAGGATATTAGTTCAAAATTCTTAAACCAATAAACTAAAACAGTTCACTCTAGAAAGAAGCATTTATTTACAACAGATACAGTTTAAACATGCCTAACACTAACAAGACAAAAACAAACACGTATAATGAGCTTGATGATATTTACTTGTGAAGATGTTTTGACGTAACAACTTTAAGAGAGGATTAGTGGTATGCGTAGCTAGGAGCTGAGTGGGTATAAAGAGGGGCTGCGTGCGAGTAGGTGATTGGTGCGGCCAGAACTTTCTTCACAGGGACAACAACTTTCTTCAGAACGGGAGCAGGATGGGTCGCATGTCCAGACTTCTCCACGACAGCGTTGAACCCTGTGTGTTTGTCGGCCGTGTAGTGCACGGTACGGATTGTACCGTCAGGTTCAACAAGCTTGTAGTAGCCTTCCACTCTATCTCCATCACGCTTCTCAGCCTGCTCCTTAATGTCACCAGTGTGATCATCTTTCACTCCGTATTTGAACTCGTAGTGAGGAGGAGCCTGGAATTAATCAAAAATATTTTTTTGTCAAATAATGGAAAAGATGGGATCTGGGAGAGCGTGGTCTGTACAGCGATTGGTTACGAACTGGACTACCGAGAGGTTGGACTTTGAATCCCGGTAGGGTCAAGAATGTTCTCTTCTCCACTTCGGCCAGACCTGCCCTGGGGTCAACCCAATCTATTCAATGGGTATCGAGGGCTCTTTCCCAGGGGGTAAAGTGGCCGGGCCGTGAAACTGACCACTCGCCTTCAACTAGTGCCGATCTCAAGAAAATGTGAATTTATATATCCACTTCCCCACAAGCCTCCATGGAGTAGTGTTTAATTAGTTAAGCAGAGGGAAATTTTACTTTAATTTTTAATTAATGGAAATGATTGGGGCATGTAGCACTGATGGGAGAGTTAAGAAGTACATACAAGTTTTCTGAAAGGAACCTGGGAGGAAGAGGCTTCTTAGAAAACCCAAGGGGTTCGTATGGATAACACTATTATAATAATACACTACGAATAATTATTCGTATAATGGCTCGTAGGAAAATAGTTCAGAAGATTGTGGACTGAATGCATCTGTCTGAGGAAGCGCCCAGTTGCGGACACCTGTCAACACGGAAATGGGCCTTCAGGTTCCAACAACGGCGAGAAATTCTTGGCTAGCTGAGCGACTGTTAGCTTCTCAAACATGATTCTGATCCATGGAGTAAGTAATGTCACACAGGAGTATAAATTATGAGAATTCTGGTATTTGTTACAGTTTTGTGGGTTGAAACTTGCGGTGGGGATATGTGCTCTTATGTAAGCCACTGAAGTGTCACTTTAATCCGTATTTCGGTTCTTTACGCCTTTAACCAGTCTTTCTAGGACGAAATTATTTATATTAAGTTGTGTGAAATTTATTTTCAAAATTTCCTGTCTATTTGTACACTAGGCCAATTTTGTTTTCTGTTTTTTATAGTTTTTGCCGAATTCTCTGCTAAATTTTGATAAATATTGAAATTATTGGGTTTAATTTTGACTACCAACTATTCGTGACCCTGTAACATATTTATTCGGTAATTCACACAAGTAACAGTGCGATAGATTTTTTTTTTCATATGGGGTTTGTGCACTGTCTGTGGTTTTAATAGTTTCTATAATTCCCTTCAATCTACTAGCTTTTCGCTGATGTGAAACTCGCCTTGTTAAAAGAACTAAGTTTCTGGACCGAGGTGTGTTTCTCGAGAAGCTTGTAATCGCTCACTTGGTCAACAGGGTCACAGCCAGCTCTGCATTCCGAAAGTTCATTACCGTGTTCTCAAAATTCCGCCACTAGACAGCAAGTTGAGCCAGCTTAATACAGTTAGCACATCAACTCTATTGTTCTAACATTAATTTTAACATGTGCCTCCCATCTATGTCCCTGTTTCTCAAGTAGGCCTTTACGTTCAGAGTCTCCAATCCCATATCATCCTGTCTGATAAGAAACATCCAAATATTATTTGATGGAGAAAAATAATTATGGACTTCCCGTTCTTCAGCATTATTCGTCCCCTGTGTTAGGTCTAAATGCCTTCCAGAGCACCCTAATCACAAAATAACTTACCCTGCATATTTTCAGTCTGCAGCAGCTACATTCATGTGAGGCTAGTAGAGACTTGAGCTATACAAGTTAATCCTTTTAAATTCAAGTGCCTTTTTCTGACAATGTCTTTAGTCGAAGATTCCATAGAGTCGCCATAACTTACAGGATAATATTTTCGTATTATGTGACGATCTATAATAGCATACATACGACTAATATCACAGCAGTAACATTAACCATAAAGGAACTTCCTTATAAAAGTAGAGTTGTCCCTGTGCTTAACTAATTAAGAACTATTCCAAGAAGGCGTATGGGGGGTGTATTTATAGATCCACATTTTCTGGACCTTGGAGTTGGAGGTGAGTGTTCGGCTTCATCCTCCTGCGTAAATAGTCCCCGGTACCCATTGGATAGGAGGTCGGGTGGACCCCAGAGCCGGCCTGGATGACGTGGAGAAGGGCCATAGAAATCTAATTAAACTTATGAGGCAATTTAATACAGAGTGCTTATATTATATTATTATCTTTGTATCATTCTTATCAATGAACGCTTTCAAAGGGATTTCACAAGCATATTTACCATACATGGCATTCTTTGTGCCTAAGATGCAAGCCAAATGTCTAACACTTATAACCTACTTCATGTTTCCTGATCAGACATTCTAACATCTGTTCAGAATTAATCCAAAAATATTGATTTTTTTTTTTTTAATTTTGCGAGACCGTTCAAGAGAAGATGACCCTTTCTCGAAGTTTCTACACGCTTACAGCAATACAGTATACAGACTGACCGTCATATAACGATCCGTCGAGTAAGATTTGTTCCATTGTCCCAGTCTTCGAGGGGTCCAAAACCGTTCACACTTTAACTGTGCCGTCACTGGGATCCCTAACTAAATATTCTGGATTTTATTTAGACCTAATTAATCAGAATACTTTAGGAATATATTGTGTAGTTTCTCGCTTCGCAACTGTCACATTTTCCACTTAAAATGTCCCTTATTAAGGAAGAAGTTAGACTTTTACGACATGACTGTGTTGTCTGTAAGGAACACTGTAAATAGCAAGTACAAATATGGCGGCCTTGGATTTGTCTCCTAAATATGAGCAATAGAATCAGTACTGAAGAAACAGGTGCCTTTTTTACAGAAGAGAAAATACTACTATTACTACTACTATTGCTCTTCATCATGGGGACATGCGGTAGCGTAGTTGGTTTGGGCGGTATGCTACAAGCCGGAAGGTGGCTGATTCAATTACCGATGTCACTATCTACTTATCCACTAACAGAAATGAGTACCAGAAATCTTAGTGGGGGTGAAAGGCGGTCGGAGTGCGAGGGTTACCATCTCACATTCATCTGAGAACCGATTGTCTAGAAAATGTGGGACCTTCAACGTCTCACAAACCTATAGGTCTTCACGCCCTTTAAATTTATTATATTATTCTTCATCATAATCATAACAAAAACAATAATTTGGAACATGTTTACATTTGCAAGTAATAGAGATTATCTCTAATAATATTTGATCATATGACCATCCATGCATGAGTTAGGAGCTCTAGACCACAAACTAAATTTAATAATCGATTTGTTGCATTCACGTAGCCAAAATGTGACCTCAGTAAGTTTGGAGGTAACATGCCTCAATCGTGTTGAGGCAGGAGACTTACGTAGTGTTCGACTTCGACGGCTTCATGATGAGCAACTGCAACAGGTCGGGCAAGGGTCACAGGCGCGTGAGCTACCCCTATCTTAACTGGAGCATAGTGGTGAAGTACTGAGACAGGCGTAGCCAGCGTGGAGGCCGTCAGAGTGGCCAGCAAAGTGACGATCTGAAACAAATAGCAATAACTGGCTCATGAACTGTTTTCTTCCCGCCGCTAAGTAGACAGACTGATACTCGTGTTAACAGTTTGCTCCAACATACACAGCCCGTTCTCAGCCAGATGAATCCAATCCATTCCCCCCAATTTGTCAATTATAGGGCGAAGAAAATGCTTCAGAATTTGCAAATTTACACAAAGAATCTCGACGAAATGAAGGACAGTATAAGAACTATTTTTTTGCCAATACTCTTCGATGTTTTCTGTAAATCATGACTCTGTTATGAGTTGACTTGTAATACGTGCAGAGGTCCTCGTTTATAGTGAAAGTTAAAAGGTAAAGTTGTCTCTGCGCTTAACTGATTAAGCACTACGCAGTAAAGCAGTATGGAGGAGTGATATACAGATCCAAATCTTCCTTGATCTCGGCACTAGGTGGAAGTGAGTGCTCAGCTTCACGCTACGGCAGCTCTGTCCCCGGAGAAAAATCCCCATTACTCATTGGATAGGAAGTTGTATGGACGATATGGAGAAGAGAAATTTCTTGACCCTAGCGGAACTCGAACCCGTTCAGCCAGTAGCCGGTCGCTATACCGACTGCGCTATCCCGGCTCCTCCCCGTTTAGAATTCCTTACATTACTAAGAAACATAAATATTACTATGCCATATTTTCCTCATTCCACTAACCTAACACCAAGGACGCAACGTCGCCTGTGTATTAGAATTCGCCCTTTTTTGGTGATGTTGCAAAATCGGTAATGTCGCCATGCCCAGAGCACAGGATGAGCTTTGTGTATCTCTCCTGCAAATTCTGTGTCCTATCATCCCCTAAGTGCAATCACTGTAAGCACCCCGAATAGTGCACGGAACGCATACAAGCACAGTTGTCCTCAGTACGACAACCCTACTACGGTGGTAAGTCATTACACTGATTGAAGCTTCGTAAACGCACCATATAGCAGAATAATGAAGTGAAAGAATAATATGAATGCCGGGTCAAAGAGGAATCAGGGATAACGTGATTTCCAACAAGCTGGCAAATGCCTGAAATGGTGTGTGGCACCTCAGGAAAAGTTGCCAAGGGAGGATGCCAGGGACTGGACAGACTAAACCCTGGAGGTAGATAGAGGAACAATAACATGCTAAGGCCTTCCTTCAAGGGCCCTCTGCAAAAAGAACTAGAAAAGTCTTAGAATTAAATATGAACCAACTGGTGTTTGACGGGACTATATGAAAGACAGTGTCACTTGAAAGAATATTGTGACGTATAGATCCATTACTAGGTAACGACTCGGTAAACACATTCTCTCGCAAGCGTAAGTGCCCAACAATAGGGCTTCTACTGCTAGGCAATTGAGCTGTAAATAAGTCTCATCAACAACAAAGGCTGTATTTTCTGCGTGGTCCGTGCAGAGTCGTTACAAAGAAATGTTCGGCAGTATAGAGGAATATAGAGCGGACTAGAATAGTAGGGGGAAGTGAAGAGTCTAGTTTCGGGTCACAGACTTGCTAGGATATGAGCTTTGGAGCAGATGAATGGAATTGTATTGAACCTTCCAAATTGGCAGTTGCAGAATAGTGGTAGGAAATTAATTAGACTTTGCAGAAAAGACTTCATGTGCTATTTACAGTGAGACTGGTATAACAATTGCGTGGAAACCCGATTTCAGGTTACGAATACTGAAGACTGAGAACCTTAGTGCGTGCAACGGTGAGCTCAGTTTGTGCAGAATATCGATAGATTGCCTGTAGCCCCGAGTTGTGAGTGTATAAAGTGAAATAAATCCAAATATCTAATACATAACCCCGTCTATAATCACCCCCACATGTGAAATTATCTTACCAAACTGGGATTAGTAAAAATTTATACTTTGAAATGTTCCAGAACAACAATAAAACAGCCTCAAACTTCTCTGTGACTGTGAGGTCTTCGCTAACTTAAGATTTCTTCATTTAGGACTTCAGTTCATGAAAACAAGTGAATATGCAAACATCCCCATTAAACTATGTACTGGACTTCAGCCGGTGAGCGGGACTGCTAGAGTTCAAGCACACGGATACACAGGAGGCTAAAGAGCGGTCACAGCGTAAAGGTTCGGCCACACAGAGCGCTACGTACGCGACGCACGCTAGTACACCATGTTCGCTATACGAACAGAAAAATATCTCCCTTTATTTTCAATATGACTGACCACACAGACTTCCGTACGCTACGTACGGTATGTTCCCTATGTTATCTGCGTCACAGAGTGTACTCAGAGTACGTAGCGTACGTAGCGAAAATAGCGTAGCGCTCTGTGTGGACGAAGCTTAAGTATCGGTATGACCACCCTTGAATGAATCAGTATGATACTGGCAATGTGGGGTAAGCCGGTAAGTAGTGGACAGTGCCATGCCATGGTAGCGTTTGTGGCTTGGGAAGGCACATGTTAGCCCTCGCACGTGAGCAAACAGTATATTTAGACGTTTTGGAGTGCAGGAAAATGAGAACAATTTCAAACATATCCCGTTTTTAAATCCATAGAGAATAATGTAAATTAATAATTTATCGTCGCTTCTCTGATATTCGTAATGTGCGGGATTCTTTTCATCCAATGAAGCGAGAGCTGTCGGCCTCGGTAACTGCAAAAATGGACGCGGTCTTCCAGGCATTAAAAATGAATGTAACTGCAAGCTATAGGAATAGCATTATTCCAAATTCAGGCTATTTCCATAGATATATGACCGAGGATATTCCAACCTGTTTGCTTAATTATTTATATCCACATTAAGTACAATTCATTTATAATAATTTCTCCCCTTTTTAACAACGAAGTTCTCACATCGTGGTTATGAAGAGCTCAGTTTCTCTGTTACAATGTAGTATAATTCGGTGAAAGTCCACCGACGTTTCATAGGAATATTTTTTTCTCAATGGCTCTTTCAGCCTATTTAGGGCCTATGCCTCTTATTCAGTTCCGTAATCATTTTTCACAGACGGTAGGACTCTACCTAGACACAAGACAACGCGAACACAGAATAAACGCATACACACATCAAACATTCATGCGTTTAATGGGATTCGAACCCACGTTCCCAGGGTCCGAGAGAGCGAAGACAGTTCATGCCTTAAACCTCGCAGTTACTGTAACTGACTTCATAGGAATATGACGTCCCCGCATTCATGGTAGAAGCGTAAGCCAAACAAGAAACCAGGATGAAGTGATAGTCACTCCTGAAGATGAAGGTGATATATTACTCCGAAACGTAATTTGACCAAATTAACCGGAACTCATTTCCTTCTAGTCATCCGGTCTACTCTGTTGTGATTATGGACCATATCTCTAGCTCCGTCCTGTTATTTTAACCCTTTTCATAACAGTTTCATTTTACATAATTATTCGTAAGTTCTAACCTATGCTCTGTCAACTGGATATTTTATATGACATGTAACGAAATGAGAAGATAGTTGTGTACGGCAAACTGGGAAAGTTTGGAATGAAGAAGCCATGATCTACTTCAAAACATTACCCTGGAGATTGGCAGTAAGGTCTCGGGAAAGCCTAAAGCTATATCAACCCAAACAGATACTGTTCCTGTCAAAGTCTTAGCCAGAAGGCTTCCAAATTCCTGTTGATGTGCAATAAATTTATCCGCTATTAAAAGTACCTCATAAATTATTTTTCTTATTTTCCTACCTTAAGGAAAATACACTTATAATATCACCATGCTGTCATTACCTACACTCTTCAGATGAATGTACATTAAATAACCGATTAACCAATTAAATTTCTGATAATTGGAACCATAGTTTCTAGCACTTGATAACACAAAGCCAGCTGCTACAACTGAATATTATTCACTTCATCTGATGTCCCCCATTACATGATTATATTACAAATATTTTAATAATAACCTCCGTTCAGATTAACCGTTGTTATTTGTATTGGATAGGGTCTGAATCTGTGTGTATGTCCTCTTGAATCTGGTCTTCAAAAGACTAGGAAATAAACGGTTGACATTTATATAAAAAGAAGAATTCTTCTGTTCAGCTACTTAATATGCCGCATTAAAAAATCAAGAATGATATTTCTAGGGCTCCGTGAATCATTCGCAAATGCAAGGATCGCCATACTCTGGAATATGGCTCATAACATCTAATCTCTTTCAGTTTCAAAGAGTAACCAACCAGTATGACTGAATTCGTACCGGTCACGGTAGGCGAGCGGTCTAAGGCATGCACTGTCTTCGCTCGCTCGGAAGCTGGGATCGTGGGTTCGAATCCCACTAAGGGCATGGATGTTTGTGTGCGTTTTTCTGTGTTTGTGTACAGGCAGAGGCCTTGCGACGAGCTGATCACTCGCCCAAGGAGTCCTACCGAATGTGTATGATCTAGTAAACCGAAGTGAAACGGAGAGTTTCATGGAGGTAGGCCTAGGCCCAAATTGGGGCTGTTGCGCCACAAGGAAAAAAAAATGACTGAATTCGTATCTACAGAATGCAGTTGTTCTGTAAGTTAACATTTAATAAGGACAACGAAAATATATTATTGGCGAAGAGTTACTATTATTTGCAGATAATAAGTGTTACCACTGCACATCATGTGAAAGTACAAGATCAGAATATCTCCGAAAGAAGAAATAAAACCCTTTAAAACACCTTAGAATTTCTTGAACACAGAGTAAATAGATAATGTTTAGACAATAATATTTTCTGTTCTACTACATCGTGGGAGTGGACAAGAAATTAGCTGATATATTTCAAAATATAATTAGTCAGAAGTAATAAAATAATAACTAACTAGCTAAAACTGTGGAGCTGAAACCTTCATGAGAAACAGCACTCGATAATTTCTTAATATTTTGTGTAACCCGAAAATTCATTCCCATGTTCACAAGAACCACCCACTGGTCCTTATCCTCAGTGAGATCAATCTAGTCCACACCACCCTATCCCATATCTCTAAGATCCATTTTAGTATTACCCTTCCACTACGTCTAGGTTTTCTTAATGATCTCTTTCCATCTGGCTTTCCGAACAAACAAAGTAATATCAGAATATTTATGTTTTCAATTGTGTATTCACTTCTAAATTATAATTCACCTATGTAAGTATAGAATCATATTTCCTAGCGTTTAAATCTGGGTTTATTAAATATTTTTTTCTGTTGACGAATGGCAAAGCACATATGCATTAAAGGGGGGGCTTCCTGCCAGGAAGCCCAACAGTATAACACACGCAGTCGCAGGAGCACGACACAACAAAAGCACAACACACAAGATAGTGAAGGAGTGCTCCAACAAAGGAGAATGGGCGTGACTGACGTAGTGAGGGGCGACGTAGCGATGTGGTATCCTGAACAATTTTAATAATTTAATGTTTGACAATGTATATGATAGATACATATTTTAGTTATTTTAATGTGTGAACATGGCATGCAATGAACTGGTTGGGCGTGGACAAGTAAGCACCTGAAGATGGCATTATTATGCCGAAACATGTAGTGCGAGGGAAAGGAGATAAATGAATGTATGCACTGCAAGACGGATTAAATAAATCATGGAGCTGTAGTGAATCTGACAGGGGTTGTCCAGTGATTGATATTAGCTCTTTCCAAGGGACGTGATAGAGTAGGTGTCTCTCCTTCTCACCCGAGGAAGGAAACAGAATTAGTTTCCGAAACGTCGTGTTTTCTAGTTTACAGAACGCAGAAACGATGGACAAAGTCCGAAAACCCATTCATTCTGAAAAGTTTTACTAGCACCAAGAAAACTAAAACATGTTTATTCAGGGTCTAAATTAGTGTGTCTAAAATTAATTAATACAGACTATATAATATTTAGCCTATTTAGTTCTTGCTGGTGGTCCATTGTCTTCCTGAACTATCTATAGAATCGACGAGATTTAGGTATATATTGCCTTCTTTTCAGAAGAGTTCATATTCTGGAATATCTGTGCATAGAAATTAAAAGCGAGAAAATTCTTAATATTACATCTGACCTGAATGTGTTTGCGAAAAAAAAAATATATAATTTTGGTTAAAATTTCGGCAGTAAAATTGGCAACGAATTAACAGATTTTATCTCGTGGTTCAGTGAACCCACATACTTTTAATACTTATGGATTTAATGACATAATTTTTCAGTATATACTTACCGTGAACATAAACATTTTCTCTGCTACCAGCACAAAATGTTTCCTAAACACACTGCTACTTGCTTGTGAATGATCTGCAGAGGAGAACCGATTTACGAGTATATATACACAGACTCTTGTAGGTTGGTAAAAGGCAGAACATGCGAGGAACGCCTACCCGGCTTTGCATGACACTGTCTTATTTCATTCATACTTTTATTTTTTCTTCTGCCTTTATTATCAATACGTCAGTTACGTAAATCCACTTAGCAATGTATCCACACCTTATTACACTATTCCATTTCATTGACAAATGCCTACAAGGGAAAATAACTAAGATTTGAGGCTTTCACGGCGGTGACTATGAAGAAAAGAGTCTTCTGGGATTTGGCACCGTGTATATGTGGTGTTAACCGACGTTTCGGAGGAACGTATCGCCTCCATCTTCAGGGTAGAAGAAAAAATACNTCTTGTTTCAGCAATTTTACATTATTTTAGCAACTGTCATTAAGGAGATTTGGTATCTGACCTAATGTGGTCGTACTTATTATGTTGAGGAGCAGCAGTGAGGTGGGGGGGGGTGATTTAGCTTCTAACTTGGAGGGGCATATTAATCTTATTCTTGCTCTAATTTTTATTGCTAAAATATTCTAGACTTTCCCTTTCTCTTTGGACGTGCATAATACGTACCTAGAGAAACACAAACACGCATGCACAAGAGTGGTCACACACAACACACACATGAATGCAGAAGGGCCCCCAAGGCATATTAGTGGCAAATTAGTCCGTAGTGACAGATCTACTGCCTCAAGAAACATCCCTTTAAGGTAAGAAACAAAGAATGGAAGAAACAGCAGCCCTGGTAGTTGGCTCATTAGCTGGATATGGCTCGTAGACTGGATTTGAGGTCACTTTTTTTGAACTGAGACATAAATAATAGTGTACAAAAATATATAACAACGTCATATAAAATGTCTCCTAATCTGAAAAAAAGTACAAAATATTTTCTGTTATAAAAGTGAATTGTATTAATATAATTTAACTTGAATCTACATTGAAACATGCCATCGTATGTGCTGCATTAGTGGAATGTGACATCACTCACTCACTCATGGAGCTGAGCCCTTCTTGAGAAGCTTCCAATTGCGCAGCTACTCAAGAACTTCCCAGTATTTTATGGAACCAGAAGGTTCATTAACGTGTTCACAAGAACCCTCCACTCTTCCCCATCCTAAATCAGATCAATCCAATCAATAACATCCCATCCTATCCCTCTAGGATCCATTTTAATATTATTCACACACCAACGTCTTATTCTTCATAGTGTTCTCTTTCATTCTGGCTTTCCCACCAATATCCTATTCGCATTCATTTTCTCCCCATTCGTGCTACATATCCTGCCCATCTCATCCTTCTTGACTTAATCATTCTAACTATACTTGGAGAAAAGTACAAGTTATGAAGCTCCTCATTATGTAGTTTTCTCTAACCTTTTGTTACTTCATCCTCCTTCGGTCCAAACATTCTCCTCAACACAGTGCAATGTGACGTAAGCGGATAAATTTAATTATAATGTAAATTATATTAAGTTCGTCAGAAGTCAAGTATTCGTTGTAACATTACATATAAACCTACAAAAATTTTAATTTTACAACAAGCTGCATTTGAAGCAAAAAATGAGAATTGGGTTATGAATACAAACGCAAGTACGTAACGGCAATCCGCATGAAGTACCAGTGGGAGGGAAGTACCACCTTAATTGTGCTACTGGGTACATGAAAGTTAACAGAATTACATAACAAATTTGAAAGAAGGTCACAATTCTACAATAGATTCAGGATTGCAGAAATTCAGGTACGTGAAAAGAAAACACACTATTTGTTACTCAAACCCCCCCCCCCGAAAGAGGACAGTAGTCCCAAATAGTCTTCTTAGACTAAAATTGATGTAATTTCAAAGCTCATTAAACAAAAAAAAAATAACCAGAATTCTATTTTCTGGGATACAAAACCATGTAGTCCTTTGAAAGTCAACAGACGTTTAGGTTCAAACCTGCCTTTTGCTTGGCTTATTCTTCAACCATGAAAATGGAAGCTGTATTTCCCTCCGAGACGTAACTTTACTTTCAACCGACTACATGGCGTTATATCCAAGAAGACAGAAGTTCGTAACCATCGCTAAGAGAATCCAAAATCCTAGGCAGGAGCAAAGAGCTTCAGAGGTCATAATACGGTGTTTCAAACGGCAAATTGCAAGATTGATGAACGGCAGGTACATGGAAGGAAGCGGAATATTGTGTCTTCACTAGTGTCTGGAGGTACTGAGAATGAATACGGAATGTTCCAGACTGCACCCTTTCTAAACGAGTATATATTTCAGAGATGATACATTAGTGCTTTGTCCTTATAGAAAACTGGTCATAGGCGAATTCCATTGGAACAGACTGGACGAAGCCCGAGAACGTTCCTGGGAAATGTGAATAACGCAAATTCTGCCCTTCCTTTCAAAGGTCTGCCAAGAGGCTAATATAAAGCATTAACCAGCTCTGATAATATTTCCATTAAAATCAAAGATACAATGAAGAAATAATAATACTACTTTCATATTTCTTGTAAATATTTACTCTCAAACGACGAAAGTAATTCAGAATGTGATTATTTGGCGAAAGAATAACATTTTAATCTTATTATAACAATTGCTGTTAGCTCACTCTTATCTATATAATAATTTAATGCATACTGTCTCTTTAATTTAGTGCCCAAAGACAACTTACGTGTGTTACATTAATACAACTGTATGCATAACGAATATTTATGGCGACCTTGTCAGTAAGGAATATACTAAGGTGTCTACAAATCTTCTAAATCGAAAGTCAAGAAAAATGGATACCTTTCCTTTCGGGATGATGAAATCATAGCTAATACGTACTGTGACGTATAGACCAATGCTAGGAAACGACTAGGTAAACACATTCCTGTGGGAGCCAACGCGCGTAAAATAGGTCTATTGTTAGACAACTGATTAGTAAACACGCCTGAAACAATAAGGGAAAATAGAAAACGGTGTTTTCTTGGGCTCCGAGACTATATAACGAGGAGTTTCAAGGGGGCAGGGAAATTGTTGTCAAGGATTGGGATGACTTCTGGAGATGACAGTATTAGGCGATTGAGAAGAAATGGCAAGAAGGAATTAGACTTAAACAAGAAGGCTTCATGTCTGATTTCAAGTGAAAGGGAGACTATTGTAAATCCGTTGCCAGGATACGACTAGTGAAGACTGAGAACCCCAGTGCGTGTGTAAAGTTGAACTGCAAAGTGTGTAGATCAGCGATAGCGCTGTAATTGACTGTAGTCCCGAGGTGTGTGTATGAGACATCAATAAATGAAATCATACAATCTAGAACCAGCCCATAAGTCACGTACCCCCACAACATATACATTGTATTCCGTCTCGCTTTACAGTAATATCGAATGATTTACGTTCTTTAAACTGCACCGCATTCAGGCGTACTCTTTGTTTCCACTTGTGCCTCTATTTAATAGGAAGAACATACGTGTTGGGTTTTGTGTAGACCATAAACATCATGAAAATTTGAATTCGTCTGCATTTATGTTGTTGCTTGCATAGGTACATGTCTAGTGATCAGTTGGATTAGTTTATTGGTAACCGATAAGAACACTTGAGCAAGATTAACTAAATTGGTCAATAAGCACGCCTCCTGGATTCACGTTGCTATGACAATATTTTGAATATTTCAATTAATACTCATAATATTATAGCTCAATTTCAGGTGTGCATGTATTTTAATATTCACAGAATAATAACAAGAGACGTAGCCTGTGCAGAAGACTCCAATCTCTCTGACCTACCAGCATTATGCCCATGAGGCCTAAGGCGCTATAAAATTCCTTGTGATAACCCGCCAACATTCATACACATGGATCTTGGCATATGAAACTGTGTGTCTAGGTCGGCTCGTCATGCGTTTTGCTTTCGCCCAGTCCGTATATCCGCATATAGCAATTCAATAATATTTCAAAATGTTTTCATTAAATTTTATATTAGCGATGCACAAATGTTTGTTGGTGCATGTCAGGTTTTTATAAATCTAAAAAAAAAATAACGGAGACTTCACATGGAAATATACAGAATTTTTGCATTTATGTCGACTGTAACTAAACAAATATTTATTTTTCTTGTATATTGATGCACTAGTCTCCCTGGTCTGTACATATCCAGAATTAATTAATTCTGAAATTTGAATTTTGTAGATTTTGTAGAATTCCTTGAGCTGGTGATCAGCCAATCTCAAGGCCGTTACCTACATAAAATCACAGGATATATGCAGACAGACTTCCATGCCTCGAGTGGGATTCGAAACCACGATCCCAGTGTTTCAGCAGACGAAGATATCTCGTGCCTTATACAGCGCGGCAATTTTAATCGGCGGCTAAATGTTTATTCAAGCTAAAACTGCTTCAAATTATTGTTGCGTAGGAAACCACAACAAGTATTTTATGAAAGACATAGTTTTCGTGCATATCGTAAGATTTTCACAGCTGTTAAATAAAAGAAAACGAATTTTTTTAAGTATAACAATGGGAGTATATGTCTTCCTTTGTCGTATTAAAGGTTGAGAGGTCTTCTTCTATGAAGACGATTATTTATCATGCTCCCTATATATATATATATATATATGTGTGTGTGTGTGTGTGTGTGCGTGCGTGTGTGTTCTTCTGTGTGAAAGAAATGTAAGTTATTTTATTCGATTCCTGAAAACTTCTAATTCCTGGTCGTTCGCCTCACTCTCAATAGAAGAGCAAGTTGCGACTTTTGACTCCTCAATTAGTTTCCTGCTTCTTAAGAATTATTCACAAATGTAGAAGTGTAACAATGACGTGTTTCTTCTTGAACGCCTCATTCAGTTTCAATGACTTCACATTTTCAGTGATGTTAGAAGACAGGTGTAACTAGGAAACCAGCACGACACAAAATTACTGCATTTAAATCAGTTCCCTTAAGGAAAACTCACTCCACTCAGCGAGGTGAAAGGTAAAGACATACAACCAGGCACGAACTATATGTGGTTCTTACGACTAATGAACTAGCCTAAGAAACTTCAAAGGAACGGCTTGTACAGTAGTTGGAATTTTAAGGTTAATTTCTCCTGATTCATTTAACTGTCAGTTTACATTTATCTCTATTCATTTTAAAGTCATGAACATGTTCGTGCGCCGGGTATGTATTCGCTTCAGTTCGGTCAACTTTCGGTTTTTTCCTATGGATGACGTTAGGAAGGCCTTGAGTGTAAAAACATTCAGAAAGTACTTTTTTATTTTTCACGTTCTCCGAGTTCTGGTTATATAATAAACAAATATAAGCCAATGTTTTTCATAAGGAGTTCAAGTAACAATAGCAAATTACAAAATTAATTTGGTTGTTGATTACAGAACCCAGTAACAAATAAAACACCGAGCAGTAGACCGCGACGGAAAACAATTGTAGTAGAAACAGGACAACGAAGGAACCTATTGGCCAATACGAGCACTGTTGATTGAAACTTTATTGCCGGATTAAGTACTTGAAACAGCATAATCTGTATTAGTTACGAAATGATAAGAACAGTCCGCGCGGAACTTTTTTTTCTCCTCCTGCTCATACTTTGGAGTATAGGGCTGATTTCTCAGTTTCATGATCATTTTACAGACGGTAGGACTCCTTGGACGCATGATCAGCTCGTCGCAAGGCCTCTACCTGTACATGGGATAACACAAACACATAATAAACGCATACACACCAAACATCCATGTATTATGTGGGATTCGAACCCACGATCCCGGCTTCCGAGCGAGTGAAGACAGTTGATGCCTTAGACGGCTCGGCTACCGTGACCGGCAGCGCGGACCTTAGCTGCTTCGTATTCTCGATGTCCGTGTTCATATCTCGACGCGGAGATCTGAAATCCTGCTTGAAGACTTGGCGGTTTTCTCTGTTCCGCCATTAAAATATTAAGGCAGTTCTTATACTTCGATATGGTTTTTTCTTTCTGTAACTTTAGTCATTCATTCATTCCTTGAATTTGTCATTAAATGCTCTATGATCATATAGATGAATTGGACAAAATAATGCAAACACTAAAAATACTGTTTTTTTTCCTGTGGCGCTACAGCCCCAATTTGGGCCTAGGCCTACCTCCATGAACTTCTCCGTTTCACATCGGTTTACTAGATATTACACATCCGGTAGGACTCCTTGGGCGGGTGATCAGCTCGTCGCAAGGCCTTTACCTGTACAGAAACAGAGAAAAACGCACACTAAACATCCATGCCCCGAGTTGCCAAGCGAGTGAAGACAGTGCATGCCTTAGAGTGCTCGGCTACCATGACAGGCATAGTGTTTATTATATTGTTAAATTATTGTAATTACTGCGTACTAGATAAGAATGGTAATAACAGATTTACTAACATGCCGTTATTCTTATTATTAAGAATCTTGCATCAAATTCCACTGTATGATGATCTTCAAGTAGTCTTCCTTGACGATAAGAGATAAGTGATTTAAATTCTAGTGTATAAATAAAACAAATTAAACTCCTTGTTTTTAGTCCGCATGCGAACTATACCGACCGAGAGACCGCCGCTTGTCGGCGAAGTTACTGCCAACTTTAGAGGATAGAAGGTGTAGCGTGCTCAGCGCAACGAATCCCCATGACCATTAATTTCGGTTTTCTAGACCGGAGCCGATATTTCATTGAAAAGGCTCTTCAATTATCCTCACTAGGCTGAGTGGACCCCATTCCAGACCCACTATTACTCAGAAAATCTGGTAGCGCCGGGAACCGAACCCGGACCTTCGGATCTGTATCCAGGAAATAACTGATTATATACAAGTTTCATTCCTACATTGATGTTAGGTGAAGACATGCAAGAAAATGGATTTATGTCTGTATATGATAAAATGAAATGTAGTCCATTGAAACTTTTCCCTTCAATGGCCACAAATCTTCTTCGTTTGTGGACTGAAATTTGGTCGGGCCACAGAAAATGAAGCGACACTTCCTAACCCCTACATTTCTCTGTTCTAGCAGTTAAATGCTCCAGGTCACCTCGCTTTGGTCCAGACCTGTCCGTATCCGTTACTCTATCTGCTCATGCGCAATGTCCACTCCACGTGTTATCAACTCTGCATTTGATACAGTGTCTTATACTTACATGTATTTCTTATGGTTTATTTAGGGACGCTGATAGTATCTCAGGTTACATAACTTCAAATGTTCGGATATTAATAATGGGAAATGGGAAAAATATGTAAGAAAGCGGCTGTGATTTGATTTGAAGTAACTTTCTGGAATTTTCCTCGGGATTGGGGGAGAAACTGAATAAAAATAAAAACATCGGTTCTCATAATCGGTTGTAGTCCATATTCGAATACGGTGGCTCCAGAGTACGGATTATAAGCATCACCATTTTAATTATATTGCTCCAAAATTTCATTTATTTATGAAAGAATATAAATTCTCACAGACATAAACCACCCCCGTGCTGAGAAAATGAGAATAAACCATGTGCGTAAATAAATTCCTAATGGGAAGCTGTAAATAAAGATATGATAATATTTAATTGTATTCCACATTGATATATGCTTTTCTCAATTGAAGAGTTCTGGCAGTGTTAATAATAACCTCCATATGCGTGTCGAAGACGTTTCTTGGCATGATAATTGGCCGTGAATGGCCCACCGTAGCCATGCGTTGGAGCTACACTGTGAGATACAGGCGGAGTGCTGAAGGCGTCGTTGTGAGATCCGACATAATCAGGAGACAAGCCCGGAGCAAAAGCATATGAACTTCCGGCAACAACTCCTCCTGGGCGAGAATTGGAGTATTTGTAGTGCTGCATATACGAGAAAAGGGGAGATACATGGGACTGGTCTGGAGCATCGTGGGTTCTGAGTGTTGTAACAAGATGTCGGCTGTCTCCGTGTCGAGTCACGACGGCGTTGAATCCGTTCCTGTCATCAGCGGAATATTGGACTGTACGGGTGGTGCCGTCAGGTTCAACTACACTGTAGTGTCCATCAACTTTGTCGCCAACGCGTCTCTCGGCTTGTTCTTTGATGTCATTGGTTTGTGCATCATTAACATCATAACTATACTCATAATTCGGTTCTACCTGAAAATTGTTCATTAGTATTAGTATCGTCATGCATTATTACATGGGTAAAGGACATATGTAACTCAGTTTGTATAAATATTGAGTTTCTGAACATTATCCTGTTTCTGCCTAAACACCGACCTGTTTATGTGTTAAAACACATTGGATTCTGTCTCCGTCTTTAGGAAAAACCTACATATTTAGGCTCTAATCTCCGGAGATAAGGACTAACTCTATCAATTAGGCCTAAATGAGCAGGTTTGCCCGAAAACGGAGACAGAATTTAGTCTCCGAAAAGTTGTGTTTTGTAATATAAAGAGAACAGCGTTTTCAGATAAAGACAGGGCGATGGATAATGCCCAGATATATATGTAATATTTTTACTAACGTACCACCGTGAAGCACAATAGATCACAGTAGCTCGCGGTGCAAGGGCCGAGAAGCCCCACCCCTTATATTGTACAACATACCACCGTCACAAACTTTTAGATTTTAAAATCAACTACGTTGTTTAGGTGATGTTATGCAGAGGACAGCCAGTCTAAGGCCAAATTTTTACTCACGTAATTATGAAGAGTATCGTAAACATGATGTGCAGACCCCCGAGAATGCCCAAAACGTGAAGCGTGAGTGTAGCCGAGATTTTCTGTATCTTCACGAGCATATTCTGCAATCGCCGCACGAGCATATCCTGCATTCAAAGCACGAGCATATTCTGCATTCATGGCAGGAACATATCCCAGGTTTGTGGCACGACCGTAGCCAAGATCTTGGGCGTAAATTACACCTGCCTGGGCTGAGCGTCCGTAAGAGGACCTGTCATAGACAGGAAGTGCCAGAATATCCGCGATCAACGCCGTCAACACCACCACCTATAGAAAGGTTCATTACGTTAGGAGTACGTGTCTATGCAATCACTAGCGCTTTTGGTGCAACATTGGAAAGAGAAACTTTATTTTTAACGTGCTAGTTCTTAAGTAGACGACTGTTATCATTTAATTACAGTTCGTTGAATAAATATAAACGATTAGGAAACATGACGTAGAAAGAAGTGAAAAAAAAAAACTGAAAGTGGATCGGCTTGAAAAGAAAATGTGCTACTTTCAGCGTAACTAAAAATGTGTCTGAAAAAAAAATACTTCTTTACATTGGTACTCATGCACTTGGTTTTGTTGGCTAGGTTTGTAGCACAAATTTATATTTCCTTTTCTAACCTAGTTCCACGTATGTGCGTGCTCTATCGCAAACTTTATTGAATGTTTTATTGTTATCGCCCGCCGAATTGGCCTGGTCTTAGGTGATTAAATAGCCTTGTGAATCTGACAGGGGTTGCCCAGTGATTGAGGTTAGCTCTTTCTAAGGGACCCAAAAGAGGTGTCTTCCCTCTTTTCACCTGAGGACGGAAGCATTTCCAGTCTCCTAAACGTCATGTTTTCTAGATAATTATATTATATTTTATAACTGCAAATGGGTTTCCCCTGTTGCAGTGGTACTACAATAAGACGCAACACACAAATAACACACATCACACAAAATAACACACCACGGGCAAACAAAATAGAGCACAAAAAACACTACACAAAGAATGAAGGACACACTAAACACAATGAATACAATGCAAACACAATTACAATACAGATGATGGGAAAAAAATCCCAAAACAGCAATTCTGAGTAAAAATATACCCATATTGTACTTGCGTTTTTTCAGCTGCTGTGTGAAATGTCCTTCAGAGTTGCCGCCTTATTAATCCTGATGTCATCAATGCCATCAAAATACCTTCCTTTCAATATTTCCTTTACCTTCGGGAACAAAAAGGAGTCACTGTTGGCTAGATCCGGTGAAGAGGGAGGGTGTTCTAGCATAGTTATTTGTTTATTAGCTAAAAACTCCCTCTTCGGTGAGCTACTTTGGGGCCATTTTTGCACACACACCCTCCTCATAGCAAGATCTTCAGCTAAGATTTCCCTAACTGTTTCTCGGTCAATGTCCGGTTGCTCTGCTATGCTCCAGACAGTCAAATGACGATTTTCTCGCATAATTTGATGAACTTTTGCAAAGTTTTCTTCAGTTCTGCTCATTTTTGGGCGTCCTGAACTCTCTTCGTCAGTGACACTTTCTCTTCTCTCAGAAAAACGTGTCACCCGCTTGTAAACTGCTGTTTTCTTCATAGCATTATCCCCGTAAACTTGCACTAACATCTCTCTGATTTCGTTTCCACTCTTGCCAATTTAACAAGAAGCTCCGACAGTCTCGCGACGGCACAACAAAACACACTCAGACAATAATAGACGCCATCCAGAAAGAGGATGCCATAGTTTAACAACGGCACAGCTGTGAAACTCTGATATGCCAAAGTCTTCAAACCATACTGAGGTTTCTGTTCACTGTTGCCACTGCATGCACAAGGTGGCGAGATCGCGAACTTCATTGTCAAATCTCGTACATGTCCATAATCAAAATTAATATTCCTGTGTTTGGAGTGCCAAAAAAGAAATATAATATAAATCTTGATTATTTAGCTCGATTGAACGTTTGATCATATAATAAATCTCTATCCATATCAGCTTATTATTAAAATGACAGAATCATATCAGTAGTGTTTATTTCGCAATTGCACTAAATTTTATGCTGTTTTTCTTTTATTACGACAATACGTATCACACACAAGAGTAAAGGTAATATTATAATTTCAAGCGAGAATTACATTTTCTAAAATTATGTATGCTGAACAGTAGTATCCAAATCGGGTTTGTAGTTGAGAAATATAAGAACAGAAAATACAAATTTGTTTTTGCTGTCCATAATATTGTGTTTTCAATTGTTTCTTTAAAAAATGTTGAGCAGACTTACTTTCTTCTAAAGCCTAGAAAACAAGAAACTCACTATCGCCATGTAAGGCCTGAGTTTATAAATGTTTCTGATCCTACCGTCTCTTCATTACAACTACACTTCTGACTCTATAATAAATAATCGTCACCATCCAATACTAGAGGATGGCTCTTGTGAACACGGTAATGAACTTAACGGTTCTATAAAATTCTGGGAAGTTCTTGAGTAGCTGCACAGCTCCTGCTTCTCAAGAAGGGCTCAGCTCCATGAAATTAGATTAAATAGTTCATTTTCCTATTCGGGAAAAATATCTTTCAGTGAAGCATTACTTATATTTTCTGTTCATTAGTTCCACTGAACTCTTAATAATGAAGAACATATTTTGTTTCATAGCTTCATAACAAACAATACATTAGCGATTCTAGTACAGTATATGGCTTCGGGTAACGCATTAAACTAAGGTTTCCATATTTTGGGGGGCAAAAATATCGTGTAACTAAATTTATGATTGTGAATTAATTGACATATGGATGATCTAAGGGAATGTATGGTTCGTGTTCAGATCTAAATTTTTTAAAATATTTCCGAACAACACTTTCTTTAAATTTATTTTATAAAAGTTATAGTTGAAAAGCTCTTGCCTTAAAATTACTCATCTTTCCTCGCTGTGTCGCCGTGGTTGTTTCGAATGCTGCCTTCTCTGTGATAACAGAACAACCATACCTATCTTATATATACACTGAATCCTCATAATTTACTGGCAAAAGTACACAGCACTTTTTTTTTCTGGTTTGTAGGATTGGAATTAATTTTACACCCAGTTCTCCTATATGTTCTAATATCAGGTTACAGGAACTATCCATAAACATTTCAATATAAATATGAAGGTCAGCCGTAACAGCTCTGTCTCCCACAGCATCGCACTCCTGACGCAATTCTCAGTTCGTGATAAGAAAATGAAAGGAATTTATTACATTAAAGGAAATGTCTGATAGCTAACAAATATCGTAAGACCTGTACTTTATAAAAACAATACTCGGGACTAAAGTACAGGGTACGGAAGATGCATTACATCATCCGAAGGAGTAGAATTCTGTTTCTTGTTGCCGATAAATTCCAAATAACTTCTAACTGACTCCATGGAGTTGAGTCTTTCTTGAGACGCGAACAGTCCCTCAGGTACTCGACATTTTATGGAACCCGAAAGTTCATTACTGTTTACTCAAGAGCCGGCCAGTAGTTCCTATCCTGAGCCAGATAAATCGAACTCATTCCACTCACCCTATTTTCTTGAGATCTAAGCCGGTATAGCGAATGACAATGGGCTGCACGACCAAAGGATCAGATTTCGAATGCTGGTAGGGTCAAGAATTTTCTCTACTCCACGTCGTCCAGACCGGTTCTGGGGCCCACCCATCCTCACAGCCAATGGGTAACGGGGGGCCTTTCATCAGAGGTAACCCGGCAGGGGCGTCAAGCTGACCACTCACGTCCAAATCGTTACCTAGAAATGGCTGACCCAACCGCCGGCTAACAATGGACGTTTGCTGCGACTTCGATATCCTGGATTTTAGGCAAGATGTCAAAATATTTTAAATTTAATTTGAAAGGCTGAAGATCTGGTGTTCACCATAACCGGTACTCTCCCATTCACTTCATATTATTTCGGTTAATGACTGACTTTAATTTGTCCTCACATAATGTTCTTTAATATTATCGCCTGCATTTAGTAGCTAACTTATCAAGATTGAGAATCCTAAAGTATCTTATTGTACTCCCCCTCGAAACGCAGACATCTTGTGAATGTTTGGAACTGGTCCCCACTCAGAGTTTTGTAGTCTGCCAACATTGTAATCACGGCATCAAAGAGATTTTGTGTTACCTGCTACATTTATATAAGCGTTACAAAGCTTTAATTTACGTCAACATTACTACACAATCTTAGCTACTTATGGCTCTAGATCTCTTGGGCACTTTAATAGCTGGTTCGAATCCCGCTGAGGCGTTATTTTGTGTCGGAATTTCTACTGTTGTCTGTTTCCGTGTGCAAGATGAGGCCTCTTGACGAATCGGTCTGTTGTCCAAAGAGCTGTAAAAAATGTCGAATTATTTATAATTTTTAATATTGTCAAGTGTATCAGTGTCTAATTGTGTGGCGATATAACTTCCTCTTCATTTTTCAATCCAATAATTCGATCCAATCCTTCAAAGAATCCAATTCAACTTCTGACAAGAGTTGTCACGTATGTTAGTGACTACAGACGGGGTTCGGATTGGTAATTGGATTTATTGACTACACACAAGTCGTAACTACAACCAAGTGTAACACTGTAACTGATTTTCACAGTACAAAGCACTCAACCCTAATCTTCTCATTCTATTTCCTCTAATCTTCACTATCCGTTTCCTGGCAACGGATATATAACACAGGAACTATAAGAGTCTCACTAAATCGCGCACTCCCAATACTACTGCACTATAGCACACATAAAGTCTTCGATCCACACGTTAAGTTTAAACAGGCCGAATTATAATTCTCCTAAGACGAATTTCCAGCTGCTCAATCTCACTGACAGCTCTCCTGGAATGCCTTCTCTTTAAATTCACATTGCGACTGACGGTCAGTCAGCAAGCAAGTCTTGGTGTCGAGCCCCATCTGGGGCTCATGACCAGCTATTATTAGTCTTTGACAGTTACGGTCTTGATTTTGTGGGGCGCCCTCTCTAACGAGAAGACGTCTCTGTCTTTTGTATATGCTGCTGGTACTAGCCAGGGCAATCTTTCTCGGGTCCGTGTACCTTGGGGTTCGCGACCATATTTTACTGTCTTAGATTTGAGACTTCCCCTTTCGTCGCCCCCTTCGACTCGCAGGGTCGCGGTGGGGGTATTTGACCTACCCTCCACACGGGTTACTGCGTTCTCTTTATTTTACGACTGTCGGTTTAACGCCAATCAGTTCATCTTGGTGCCAGGCCCCTTGAGACTCACGACCAGAGAATTTTTCCAACTGAATTCTTCCGGTAATAGTCCTTATGTAACATCATCTCTGACGAGAAGATGAATTTGTCTCTTATGAATACGCTTCGCCTTTCGTCAAGAGTATATTTCTCACATATAGCATGTTACTGAAAATCTTTCAACATACAAGTTCTCTGTCAGTACAGGCTTCGGCACGGACTCGACAGAAAGCACATATCGCTTGTCAGACTGCGAGTTTATTGGTCGTTTACCAGCACTGGATGTGGCGCGGACGACATAGAATAGCCTCATATATCGTTGCGTGATAAACCGTATTTTCGGAGCCGTTGCCTGACAATGAGTTGATCAAATCCGTTACAATTTGATAGAGAGCCTACTCCTTGAAGCTAATTACTCTTTGTAGGTCTGATATGAATTCATATACTGACGTTAATATAATAAGGTAAAATACAACAATATTACCTTTGTAAACCGGAATAATTTATAATTTATATAAACGGTTCGGTGAATAGTTTCCCTCTGAAATGAACACACAGGCAGCAATAGAATAACTGATGTTTCCGTGCAAGGACGAGGTAAACATACCTTTATAACAATAGAACATTTGTTAGGAAATGGCGTTTTCTGTTGTGGCCGACCCGAGGCTATGTAATGAGGATTGTATCACTGGCCACCGAATGATAACTGAGGAAATCTTTTGAGACGGCAGTCGAAGATGATTGAGAAGAGATGCAACGAGTTAAGTTGCGACCTGAAAGTCAGCCTGTGAAGATAAAACTTAGCAAGTGATTTGAAGACTTAATATATGCTGTAGAAAGTTGGTACTAACTTCGCCGACAAGCGGCGGTCGCTCGGTCGTATAGTTCGCTTGTGGACTAAAACCACAGAATTTTTATATATGCTGTAGTTACAGTGAGACCGTTATAAATCCGTTACCATGATAGGACTAGTGAAGAGTGAGAAGGCTTAACGTGTCTTAGTGTATTGTAAAGTGTGGAGATAAATGGCAGAGCTGGAAGATGTTTAGAGTTGTGTTTAAAAGTGGTCAATAAACGCATTTACAAGTCAGAAACGCATCTGTAGTCACCCCCTAAATACGTGACAGCCGGCTCGCTTGTCCTCATCTATACGGAAAAATATTAGTGGACGGTATAAGTCAACAAAGTTATACTTCCATGTTAAGGTACTTCGGCGTGTCCTCCGTATCTTTCAAGACCTGTGGCTGCTCACGCGTTCCTACTGTTACGTGGAACTCTGGTAAGTCGTGTCGAAGCTGCGCGAACGTGAGAGGCTGTACCAAGTTCCATGTTACGTAATATTATATAACTTGTCATAGCACTGTTTTAACTAGTCTGATCACTTGCCCGGCCCTTCTGTCCTTATTTAGAAATGTACCTCACGTCAGTATTGGCCGACACTCGTGTTACTATAGTTGACCCCACGGAGCTGAGTCTCCCTTTAAAAGCTAATAGTCGCTCTTGTGGCCAAAAATTCTCCATCACTTATGTGACCCGATGTTCATTACCGTATTCACAAGATCATGCTGGTGATATGTATTGTATAGCTGATGAAACCAGTCCACATTTTAATCCAATGATCAATTATATTATTAACTTCCTTTCGCGCAATTACATCGTATTTCATTCTGACATGCTTGCTACATGCCCATCTTCGAAGCCGTGGATGCTACATGCTCCGTCCATAGCCTCTTCCTTGACTTTATTGCTATTAACGTTTGCCGAAGAATGTAAATCATGAAGTTTTCAGTCAGTTCTCTTCAGCCTCCAATTATTACATTTATATGTACATATTCTCACCAGAACCCTGTTCTGAAGCACAACCACTCACACACAAAATCTACATTTTCAAACATTTTACAAAGCTTCATTTACTTTGTGTCTACATAAAGTATGGGGCACGCAGTAGCATAGTTGTTTGAGGCACTATGCTACAAGACGGAAGGTCGAGGTTTCGAGTCCCAGTGAGGTGGATTTTTTCAATTGACCTAATCCTTCCAGCCGCAATATAGCCCTGAGGTCGACTCCGTCTCTAACTGAAATGAGTACCAGGAATTTTCCTGGGAGGTAAAGGCAGCCGGAGCTTAAGGCTGATAACCTCATCGCCATCTGTGGGCCGACTGTCTAGAAAATGTGGGAGCCTCAAAGTCTCACCACCCTATGGGCCTCCATCACCTGTTACAGGGAGGCGGCTTGCAAATGAGAAAACAATTTATGTAGATAAAATTATTATGTTGCCAGTGTCGGGAACAAATGCAAATTCCAGTGTCGTAATACTGATAACAATAACGTATGAAATGAGTGAGATTAGAGCAACGACTGTGGCCAATGTATGACGTCATGTTTGAACTACTAATAGACTCCAGAACAAGTTGGTCTCTGACATTAAGGGAGTAACACAGACTGAGGGTGTTTGAGAACAGGTGTTGAGGAGAATATTTGGACCGAAGAGAGATGAAGTGACAGGAGGTTGGAGAAAACTGCATAATGAGGAGCTTCATAACTTGTACTCTTCTCCAATTATAATTAGAATGAACAAGTCAAGGATGATGAGGTGGGCAGGGCATGTAGCACGAATGGGGGAGACGAGGAATGCGTATAGGATATTGGTGGGAAAGCCAGAAGGAAAGAGACCACTGGGGAGACCAATCTGTTGGTGGGTGGACAATATTAGAATGGATCTTAGAGAGATAGGATGAGATGGTGTGGATTGAATTGATCTGGCTCAGGATAGGGACCAGTGGAGGGCTCTTGTGAACACGGTAATAAACCTTCGGGTTCCATAAAATGCTGGGGAATTCTTGAGTAGCTGCAGAAATGGCGACTCCTCCAGACGGGTTCAGCTCCATGAGTAAGTTAGTAAGTAAGTAAGTAAGTAAGTAAGTAAGTAAGTAAGAAACTGCTACATTACTGCTGCTGAGAGTTGAGGAGCAGTGGGAGCATATGTTATTTTCACGTGCGTGACTAATAATAACGGTGTTTGGATTGGATGATTGGATTTATTAAAATCTTTTACAATCACTTGCCTTCACAATCAATCACAGTAACACACAATAACTCCTCAGCTCACTTCTGATCTGACCTCATCTACTTTCTCTCTATTTTCATCTTCATTACGACTGAATTCTCATGTAGTGTGCCTTCTACTGCCTTCTACTGATATGATCTCAAAGTCAAAATCACATTGCGACTGACGGTCAGTCAGTCAGTCAGTCAGTAACGTTTGGTGTCGAGCTCCATCTGGGGCTCATAGCCAGATATTTATTACTCTTTGGCAATTACGGTCTTGTTTTTGTGGGGCTCCCTCTCTGCTGCTGGTCCTTGCCCGCGCGGTTTTTCTCAGGTCCGAGTCCCTTGGAACTCGAGACCATATTTTACTGTCTCAGGTTTGAGACTTACCTTTTTTTTCGCCTCCTACGACTTGCAGGGTCACGGTGGAGGTATTCGACCCAGTCTCCACACGTGTTCATCTGATTTTACTTATTTTATCATTTTATATAGCGTACCGGTATCGAAGGAAATATTTGTTTTTCACTCGTATCCATGGGAATGCCTGTTGATTGCACTGCGACGTTTTAGTTTCTAAGAATCCATCTCTACGGAAACGTGCTTGTCACTAGTTCCCTAACAATGGGCCTACATGTCGCGGTATGACAACAGTAGCCATCACCTTAACAGGGACTATAGGAAGTTCTGAGTGTTCGCACCTGAGTCTGGAACCCAGTGTGCTTGTCTGAGCTGTAGTGGACGGTACGAGTGATGCGGTCAGCTTCCGAAAGGCTTCAGTATCACCTTCAAGTTTCTCAGATTCTTCTTTGACATTTGAATTCGTAACGGGCTGAAGTCTACAATAAACTACACAAAGATATAGTAGAGTTCATTCAGGTAGGTACGTCATTTGGACGTATATACACGTAGGTAGACTGAAGTCACGTTGTTCCTGTGTTAAGATGGTAATGGCAACATAAGGAAAGCTTTATGCTATAACCTTACCTTACCTCATCTTCTATGTAATTTTTGAACTTTTGTCTATTTATTCCTCAATATATTTTTTTTGCAAAAACCCACACTGTCCGTTGCGATTAAATGTATGGACTGGCAAAAATTTAAGGTAAAGCTATTCTTGTACCAGGCAGTGGAGACCCATAAATTTGTGACACGTCGAGGCTCCGACATTTTCTAGACGATCGGTTCACAGATGGCGGTGAAGTTGTCAGCCTTACACACCGGCCGTCCTTTACTTCCAGGAACATTCCTGGTGCTCATTTCTGTTAGAGTCTGAGTCGATCCAAGGGTCATATTGCAGGTGGAAATGTTACGTCAATTGAAAAATCCAATGAACTCATCCTGAATCGAATCCACCACCTTCCGGCTTGCAACGATCAAGAGTTAAGAGAAGAGATAGAAATGGTCAGAGAGTATAGAAATAGCAGCTTGTTGACTTTTCCTGTCATCTTATGTTTTGTTGTCAATGGAACTGGGTGATTTCAAATGCAGTTCACTCTCCTCCACGTCTGTTATTTTACTCAGCTTTTTGTTTATGCAGTGTCTATTCCCCACAGATCACCCACTAACTCACGGAGCTGAGCCTTTCTTGAGAAGCTACCGTTTATGCAGCTACCGAAGAATTTCTCACCATTTTATGGAACCCGAAGGTTTATTACAGTGTTCACAAGAGCCCTCCAATGCTCCTTATCTTGAACCAGATCGATCCAGTCCATCCTATTCTATATCCCTCGGACCCATTTTAATATTGTTCACCCATCTAAGTCCTGGTCCTTCTGGTGGTCTTCCACAGAGAGCCTACAGATAACACGTTCTTTCGCAAAATCCGCAAAGGTGTGCCTTGAATCACACACGCGAATTGCTAAAGGAATCTGCATTCAGTCCAGTCGAAACCATTTGGTTACCTATCCACAGTACCATCAAGACGGAACGTCACATACACTGAAAATTCTGTACTGAGGCCCCCCAAAACTATCATAGACTCATTCGTCCATATGTTTTATTAATTTCCAAATATTTCATAAGATATTCCATGGATAAACGCACAGCTTGACATTTCCTCCTTATCGTTATGCAAAACCAAATTTCATTTCCGTACTCACAAGAATCAGTCACTGGTGCCTGTGCTGAACCACATGACTCCTTTTCCGCATTGTTCTCCTGCCTACGGCTACGTCCTCCAAGTGGCTGATTCTATCCAGGGTTTTCATGAAAATATTCTGTATGAATTTATCGCTCTAGTAGTGTTTGTTGATGTGAGAAATTGTGAAGATAGCCATTGTATAATTTGCTACAGCCTCGAAGCAGAAGAAGAATCTTACTGCTTGCAACCAGCCAGCATGGCCACTCGTAGTATCGGGTCAGGGGCGACCCCTGACCATATCGTTAGTCACCTCTAAACCACTGTGTTTTATTATTTTTATTATTTGTATTATTACTGTTGTTGTTGTTGTTGTTGTTGTTGTTGTTGAACCTGCACTTCGATGAGAAGAGGAGCTGGTCTTTCTATGTAAGTATCCACTTATTTCACCGACATGAACCTGGGGTTACCTTACACAGCTACTAGCGAGGGACATATGTACATTAGATAAACTATACACAATTACTACCTTACTCAAGGAGCTGATCCCTTCTTGAGGAGCCGCCAATTCTGCAGCTATTCAAGAATTTCCCGGCATTGTATGGAACCTGAAATTTCATTACCGTGATCACAAGAGCCTTCCATTGGTTCCTATCCTGAGCCAGATCAATCCAACCCATACCATCCCATCCTATCTCTCTAAGATCCATTTCTAATATTGTCCACCCACCTACGCCTTGGTCTTCCCAACGGTCTCTTTCATTCTGGCTTTCCCACCAATATCCTATATGCATTCCTCTTCTCCCCAATTCGTTCTACATGTCCTGCCAACGTCATCCTCCTTGATTTGATAATTCTAATTATACTTGAAGAAGAGTACAAGTTATGAAGCTTCTCATTATGCAGTTTTCTCCAGCCTCCTGTCACTTCATCTCTCTTCGGTCCAAATATTCTCCTCAAAACTATACACAATTAGTCATCCATCTGTCAATGCAGCATTATACACCAGAATATACCTTAATTTATTTAAGCCCTTCGAAAGGAGGCAGCTCGTGTTATTTCCTCTCCTTTAAATCTAAATAATTTCTTCCTCACGTCCTTCCTAAACACACCAACGTATGTGTTCTTCCCTTAAACTGTGAACTGAACCGCAGTAAGCATTCCGCGAGTTTAATCGCAACTTCTTTGTGAACGTAATTTTGATTTACTGTTTTCCCCTCATTACTTGACTTCTCTACAGAATTAATATACAGTCCATTTACCCTCAAAGCATTAGAGTATTTCCCTGTGACGGAAGAAGGAAAAATCCCATCGGAGCACTTCTGTTGCTGCTGTGAGTGCTCCTTCTGATGGACTGACCTGAATTGTCAATTAGTTATATAAACGATCCTGTCAAGCAACATGCCAGTTCGGAGAACCACACCTCTTACAGGTTCTAACGTAGTTCTGTTTTGATCTCCTTTCACACCTACCGACATATTATAAACTTTATTGATGTTACCATTCTAATGAGCATAAGTGTGTCGAAAATAATATGCAGAAAAATATCCCTTGGAGGCTGGTGTCTGAATATCAACATTCTGTCATTGTGCGCCTGTTGTTATACAACATGCTCTTGCCTCTATTGCCAGGTTCACGTCAATAAGCTTCACGGTTATTGGTGCCCCGTCGCCTGCGAAGGGCATATGAATTTTGCCGATGAATTAATATGACTGTTGGGCGATAAGTTAGGAATGAAGTTGCAGTTCACAGATCACATGAAGTGTTTAAAATGCTGTACCTGTCAATTGCGTAGCGATCTCACCTTAGATGACGGACTGCAGAAAGCAACTGCAAGAATGTACCCTGTTTGCTGGATCGCGCAGCTGCAAGGCGTGCGTGGATTGTAGGTGTTTTATAGGGTCTAAGCTTTAGCAATTGTGTTGCTGTTCCTGCACTAGACTCTAACTCTCAAGTCTCTTGAGTTAGACGTTTCAGTGATTTTCTAGGCTTATGTTAAAGCCTGGCTACGATGTGATCTAGCTTTTCCTCAGTTAGCACTCGGCGCTTATGTTCTTGTTTGCTGTGTATTAAGAGTCATATTTATATAAGTTGATTCACCAAATTGTTATTTATTTGCTGGATAATCTTTCATCGCTAAGTTTACGTTCAAATTTTGGTTCTACCAGTTCCATATTCCGCGTAAATATTGTACAGAAATACGCGTTCCTCTGAAGTATACCGTGCCATGACGGAACACACTGCTCAATAATTCTGACTGAGAACAAACAGCTAATGGAGGTGATGACTGCCTCCTACATATGAACCGTACTGCTCTCCTTGAAACATAATCAATGATCAATGATTAAGGTTAGCTCTTTCTAAGGGACCCAACTGAGTAGGTGTCTTCCCCCTCACCTGAGGAAGGAAACAGATTTAGGTTCAGAAACGTCATTTTTTCTAGTTTCTAGAATACCGGAAGATGGACAAAATTAAAAAATCCAGTAATTCTGAGTGTTATACACCATCCTCAGAACCCTTTAGAATCAACTTTATGTGTGGTTAGTTTCCTCAGCACGTGCATCAGAATATTCAGCAGTAATTGTGTTCCCGCAGTCCAGACTAGAATTCAGTTTCTCCCAACTGAGACATAGGTTCTGTGCCAGTGTAGTGTATGTTCACTTTATAGTTCCACAATGTGACTACCTTTTTCGCAAAATGTGTTGCTCTGCCAGAAATCATTGATTAATACTCAATATTCAGCAGCCAGTATTCCAGAGACAAGCGAGGAGCTGGCCAGCCGGCTGGAAACAACACATTCGGTCCTCGTTTGTGATCTCACGTCTTTCGTACATTTTTGCCATGAACATGTAAATAAATAGAAGTCCTTAGCTTTCTCATAACTTGTTAGAACTCCTAGTTTTAGAGTTCGGGTTTCTTATTAAATATCATAGGGTCGTAATATTACAGGGGGTGGGGCTCTTCGACTGTGTTCAACAGTGCTTGCGGTCTAGCCTCCCGTATGCCTTTCATATTCAGAGTTCCCCAGTTCGTGCGGTGTGAATTGATTTTCTAAATAATTTGTAAATCTGTTGGTTTTGCCGATCGGGTAGAGTATGGGGCCTGAAGACTATGGATCGTGATTAGTGCCTTTGATTCACCCCTTTTTTAGTGGATTTCGCAATAGACCATTCTGCTTAAGGTGTGACCTCACAGTTTTCTCTCTGGTTTTTCTACCGTTCAAGTGCCCTTCTTCAGGTAATTCTCCTGATAGTTTAAGCTACTCAGTTTACTGCCACCTTGAATGCTGGAACCCCGGTCCCTTGCCACAATTTTCTGAGCCTGCCTCTGCCCTTGAGAAACCGATCTACGCGGGGTAGACCACAATTCCTCTCCGACAGCATTCATGCAGGAGCTATAGGGGCTGCAAAGTCACGTGCTACTTTGTCACCTTCTTCAGGAGCCCCAATTCTTATTCTCGGCGATGTTAGATCGGAGACTAGGCTTTGAAACTGCTCTCAGTCTGTGAATATTTCAACTAGAACCAAAATTTCCCTAGCTCTAACACGATGGGTAGGTGAGCTGAATGCAGGATGTCCGGAACATTCATCTGTGATAACCGGACATTCTGATGGTCCGTAGTATCAAGAAGGAAACGGGTTCGACATTGTGAAGGAGAAATTTCGAAGTTCGAACTATAATAAATAAATGCAGGAGCTTCAAAACTGAGCATTTGGGTCTTGACTATTCCGAACAGAGTTCTTTGCATTCATATCACCTGCCAGGATGGATTTTGGTTCTAAAGTTTAAGAGCTCTGTGATATCTGTCTCTCTTCACACTCTTAACGGACATTATAAAGAGCTGCAAGCAACACTTCAGTATTTCCGATTGCCATGCAGAACCGTGTTATTTCTGCTAAAAGTTAGGGAGGAAGGTCTATGTATGTATAAGGGATGTCTTTTTAACTACAACGGCAGTTCCATCCTTATATCCATCTTGGCAGTCAATCCGATAATATGATAATTTGGAATATAGAACGTCATATGTGGTTTCAGATATTTCTCTGAGAAAATGGCCACATCTAGTTTTAGTTCTTGCAATTGTTTCCCGAGCTCGGAGACCCCCATCCCAGTGCCGTTGGAATTGAATGTTTTTACTTTCAGATGCCCATGAACTATTTCCGCCATTCCGACAACTTTTCCTTCTTCTGACGCCACACCTGGAAGACATGCCATATTCTGCTGAACTTTAGTAAAGGGAACGAACATGTCGTTCAGTGCATTACTATTTGCACATTTAGCCTGCAGTGACTGACCTGAGGGTTGGCTGGCGGTCCCCTCTTTCTGATGTCCCGCAGAGCTTTGGTGTTGCTGTAGCTGTGAAGGCTGCCGCTCTTGCACCGATCTGCGCAGGACAGAAGCGAACTGCCTGCCGGTCTTGCTGTGTTTTGGGAAGTAAGTTCTCCCTGCCCTTCCTTGGATTGTATCCCGTAGGTTTTTCTCCTCTCCAATTCTCATTTTGCGTGGCTGCAGCCTCTGTAGCATGCGGCGGTTTACAGTCTTTCAACTTGCAAATGCAGCGGGAGGTGCGCTTTCAGGATTCTCCTCCTCAGGACATCCCCAGTGGCGGTGAGTATACCGACACCAGAGGCAGCGAGGAGGCTGCCGGAAGTGCACCCAAATTTGACCGAAGCTCTGGCAATTATAGCACTTTGTCATCACTGTTTAGGATTTATTCACTTATATTGAAGGAAAGATAGAGGGGCGGATAGAAGTGACCAGAAGACGAAGAAGAAGACGTAGAAAAATGCTGGATGACCTGGGGGACAGAAGAGGATATTTTCATTTGAAGGAGAAAGCTCTAGATCGCATCAAGTAGAGGAACTGTTTTGGAAGAGACTGTGGGCCTGTCGTCTTGACAGATTACTTATGAATAATGAATGACTTTAATAATTTTATTATATGGGAATTTGAAGAGTCTTATGATTTTTGGCTTTTCTCCAGTGTTATTAAGAAGAAGGGAAGGAGGATACGTGTGGCATCCTCTTCCGGAGAAGGACGTGTGGCAGTCATCTGCTTGAAGCTGATGACCTCATAGCGAAACTCCTGGAGGGCCACAGATGAATTGTTGTTTGGCAGGTACCTAATGAGAACTTTGATGGGGTTTTGTGTTTTTATGTAGAACGTCAAGTAGGGATGACACTTGTAGGCCAGAAGAGTCTGGATTGCTTTCGAGTCAACCATATTTTTGTTGAGATCCCGTACCGGTTGCTCTGTTCCGGAACAAGAAGGCCCCGTTCGCAACGCTTCTGAGTTGTTTCTGAAGGCTTATTAGGTTAGCTTCAGTGATGAGGATTATTGGTGATAGCCTATCTTGGTCCAGATTCCCTTTTTCGTGAGGTGTGAACGAGCTTCCTTCATTGGTAGGTTCCTTACCTTTCATTGATATGGTCCTCAGCGGAACAAAGAAATTTCCACTTGCCACGGGCAGTGAATTTTGGTATACTGGGAGTGGCCTCGATTTCTCTGGGACCTCTTTCTTGCTGACGATGCTGTCGTCTTCATAGTCTTTATCTCTCTTCTCTTCCTACTTTTGCTTTGGGTAGGAACTTTCTCTTCTACTTTCTTGCTCTCTACCTGAACTGTATCCGACTTCTCGTGATGTATCGCAGCATACAGGCGTAACATGGTTATAAACAGCGCCTTGCCGTGACGATGTTCTCCAGAGGACACTCTTCTCTGCGTCCACTCTTTCTCTCAGTTGCATCCAAATGGCACCATTGCTATTCAGGCTGGGGGATTTCCAAGAAGTTGGCATATTTTAACTAGGGAAGTTCAAACTAAGTCTATTTCCGTGTAAGTTTTGAGGTTTTCACGGCGATGAGTATGAAGAATGTCGTCTTCTGGGATCTGGCGCCGTGTATTCTTCGTTTTAACCGACGTTTCGGAGATAGCTGTAGCAGCTATCTCTATTCGCACGCAACTCAACTACCCTGAAGATGGAGGCGATATGTTCCTCCGAAACGTCGGTTAAAACGAAGAATACACGGCGCCAGATCCCAGAAGACAACTTTCTTCATAAGTCTATTTCCGTTTTCGCGTCTGAATATTCGGCAATCCAAGCTTGATATTGCCTGTCCAAGTAAGCAAGCAATCCTGCACACCTAAATTAAGCACCACTATCCTGAAATGAGCCTGGCTGGCCGCAGGACGGCAGCACCGCCCGCAGTTTCCAGAGACGTCCACTAGAGTACGCAGTTCTTGCAGTTTCTTGTGAGCGAAACTCACTTCCAAGATGTCACACCTTCTTCGCCACTCTCCAACCCAAACGCCAACCAGATAAGCCATTAGATGTTACGTACATACTGCACAGTTATGTATGGCACATATTTACAGAATTTTTGAGCAGATGGCTGAACATAAGAGGAAAGGAAACGTGTACATTGTGTCTCTCAGCATGGATAAGTTCATGATTTATTCTGACCGTCTTACAGTGCATACATTTATTCACCTTACTCTTCTCTCTTGCACTACATGTTTCAGCATAAAAGTGTCATCTTCAGGTGCTTTTCAATGTACGTCGAAATACTTCATCGCATGCCCTGTTGTCTTTATACTAAAATAACTAAAATACATATTCGTCATATATACTGCTGGCCCAGCAGTATAACACACGCAGTCACAGGAGCAAGACACAACACAAAGCACAATACACACATGAAAATAGGAAGAATACTCCGATAGAAGAAGGTAGGTGTGACTCGCGTATTGAAATACGACATAAGGATGACAAATCCTGAACAATTTTAATATTTTTAATATTTAAAATTTATCAATATATATGACGAATATATATTTTAGTTATTTTAGTATAAAGACAACAGGGCATGCCATGAAGTAGTTCGACGTACATCGAAAAGCACCTGAAGATGGCACTTTAGTGCTGAAACATGTAGTGCAAGAGAGAAGAGTAAGATGAATAAATGTATGCACTGTAAGACGGTCAGAATAAATCATGGACATAAATCAGTGCAACAGGACGCTAAAATATAACATTATGGATAAGTTCATGAAAACATTCGACTACTTTGCAGGCTGGTGGTTACTCAGCTAGTGGCGAACAAAGAAACTGTAAGGAAATTGGCTGTTTTCCCTAACTTGCAACTTGCCCCGACTTACTGTGCTGTTTATTTCTTTTAGAATGTAACAATTGGTTTTACTGTTATTATATTAATATTTTCCGACACGTTTTCTTCCACTTTTACTGGTTATGTGCTTCTACGCCATCTTTCTTGTGTTTAATCAGTTTTTCCTGTAGATAGAAATTTTAGCATGCAGGATGTTAAACTTTAAGAATGTGAAAGTGCACAGGTTGCATTCTCTAGTTCTGATGTGTCCAAATACATGAAGTGAATTCCTAGTTAGTACAGAATTAGAAAGGAACAGATACACAAGAGGGTGTGTAAGGTTGTCTCATATATTACATTTTCTTAAAATCACGAATGACAATAATAATAGTAGTTGTCAATATCATACGAACACAGTAATTTTAGTGCAACACCTCTCGTTTGTTTCTGTAGTCCAGAATCTCGTATTTTGAAACGCCACTCATGGGCTTATAGTAACGTCCGGATTATTATCTCATAATTTCAGTACTATTATGTATTGTTTTCTTTGTACTGCACAGTCATGTTACGGCTAATGTATGCTGTGCAATAATTCACACTTTCAGCACATGAAACAGAATGATTTTCCGAAATAGAATTATCTCTTTCCTTAGATAGTGTGTAGATATGTACACGTAGGCCGGTCACCGTAGCCGAGCGGTCTAAGGCATTACTGTCTTCGCTCGCTCGGAAGCCGGGAACGTGGGCTCGGATCTGTTTCCTGTGAGATACGAACTGAATTCTTATATATTAGTCTCATAAATTGCCGGTCACCGTAACTGAGGGGTCTAAGGCATGTACTGTCTTCGCTCGCTTGGAAACCGGGATCGTGGGTTCGAATCCCACTCAGGGCATGGATGTTAATTTGTGTGTTTGTGTACAGGTAGAGGCCTTGTGACGAGCTGATCACCCGCCCAAGGAGTCCTACCGAATGTGTAAGATCTAGAAAAACCGAAGTGAACGGAGAAGTTCATGGAGGTAGGCCTAGGCCCACTGGGGCTGTAGTGCCAAGGGTGGGGATGTACACGTAGAGTGAATAATTAAGTTAAGGGAACACAGTGGTGGAGAAATCATAATTCAACTTTTCAAGACATTAGTGACTTACGAGATCATAGTGCCTTCGAACTATTGAAAATTTGTATCATGGGTTCGAATCTCACTCGGAGCATGAATATGTGTCTTCGTTTTCCTGTGTTTGTACCGTGCTGTGTAGATATAAATCTTGCGATCAATCAGTCCCTCCCAAGAGGGACATAGCTAGTGCCTAAAAGATCGATAATTGCATAAACTAATTGGTACGATAATACAGTCGAATACTGTCCAAAATTATTTAGTCGTATTTTACAAGTTAAAATGGCATACATGGTCTTAAGAGTGGCTACATCGGTTTGCGAATAAATTTCGTAATGTTACTTTGGAAGAACGCAGATGCAGTGTGTATGGAACATAGGAATAGTTTATGAATAAATTATAATTTATAATAGGAATAAATAAAATTGTCCATGTGCTTAATTAATTAAGCACTACGCCATGAGAACGTATGGGGGAGTGAACGTATAGATCCACGTTTTCTTGACCTCAGCGCCAGTTAGAAGTGAGTTGTTAGCTTCACGCCCCTGCTGCTTTCCCCCAGAAGAAAGAGCCACCAGTACCCATTGAATAGAAGCCGGCCTGGATGACGTGGAGATGAGCAAATCCTTGACCCTACCGGGACTCGAACTCCGATCCCTCGATCGTCCAGCCCGTAGACAGTCTTTATACCCTTTACGCCATCCCGGCTTCTCAAATACAATTCACACTTTACTTAATGTTTAAATCGAACGTAAAGGTAAAAATAATTCCAGCCTTTCATAAAATTCTTTTCTGCGAGTATATTGTATAAAGTGAAGAGTTATGAGACGCGACCGAATACGAGAACGTTGGGCGTGTGCATTACTGTGTAGACTGGTAGCTGTAGCTAGTGATGTAGCACACTGGAGCTTGTAATGCGGTAGACCTACCGAAGATAAAAATGCTGCAATTAATTTCGATTAATATACGGGGGGGGGGGAACGGGGAGATGATGGCGGGGATCTGTGCACTCGGCTCAGCCATGTAGTCGGCTTGTTTATCTACGAGCGAACCTCCGGCCAATGTCTTGACGGTCTTGACGTCATATCAGCTTACCTAGGTCAGCTGTGCAGAAGCTATGGCGCACGGGTCTCCCGAGCCCTGAAGAGAACCCGTGGGTCTCGGAAGGCGAGCGAGCGACGCGAGCGACAGACGAAGGCCGAGTAGTCGTCAGTGCGTAGAAGAAAGACTTCGGTAGGTTGGAGGAAACGTACACGGCAACATCGAGCTTGGACCGAAGTACGTATCAGCAAGGGTGAAGTAGATCCACTCCGTCTTAGTATATTTATTTTGGATTGGTCAAGAGTGGTGGAGCTATATCTCCACTTCCCATATGTCTTCATGGCACATAGCGCGTAACCAATTAAGCACAGCGTCATTATCTTACTTTAGTAGTAAGGGTTGCCCACACAAGGAACTTTTGTGTGGTCGTGTGGCGGTCCTACCTGGCGCGAAATCCGAGGGACAAGAAAAATATTCCTCCCGAAAGCAGTTTCCACTCCCGACCTAACTCATTAAATCAATTACGATGTGATTTACGGCTGGGAGCACTTGCGCAGAAAAGGCAAGACACTTTTTCTTTCCTTGTTGTGGACTTGGTAGAAAAAGGTTATGTTAATTTGTGTTTGAAGGAACCAAATAGTTCTTCAGACCATTCTGGCAATTTTGTTGAAATAATAAAGTTACATTGAGTTGCTATGAAACTTTAAATCAGTATTCTCATTGCACATAATAGGCGTCCTCAAACATTCCCCATAATTACCGGAACCCTCCTTAGAATAGTATTGAATTTCCTGGTTCTTGTTTACATCCACCCCCTCCCCTTCGAACTGGTGTGTCACGGTTCTGTGAGGCAGTAGTCCCATTAGCTAACTCCAATAGAGTTAAATACTCCCCACTTTGGGATTCGAAGAGAACACCGATGGAAGTATGATGTACAATTCTGGGCTGTTTGTTAATCTGCCTGGTACGTTGTTACAGAATCGAACTGCCGTGTGATGGTAGCAGCTCCTATGGATCACAGTGGAACAGCGGGTGATGGTCCTGTGAACGAGAGGGTTGTCAAGACAGCGAGATGCGTCTACACGTTGGTAGGAAGCATTTAAAGTTGGAAGTCTCGTAGATGTGCAAGTTACAGGACACGAAATCGATTTTTTCCTTATTTTCATCACTGAATGTCGATAAGATTGTGTCTATTTTTGTAGGAGTCCTTAGGGACGCTATATTTTCCTGAAGTTTTATCGCGTTGGCGAACGTTTCGTGTACGTATACTCTGAATAAGCGAGCCATGTAGAATCATTTAAGGGGTATGTTTTTGGGCAATGTTCAAAATATGGTCTTTTTTTTTCAATGGCTCTTCCAGTGCATTCAGGGCCCAAGACTTTATTCAGTTCCGTAATCATTTTTCACAGACGATAAGACTCCTTTTATTAGTGATCAGCCCGTAGCAAGGCAGCTACATACACACAGGACAACACAGACACATACACCCACCAAACATACATGCCTTGAGTGGGATTCGAACCCACGATCACAGCGTCCAAGGGAGGGAAATGGAAATATGGCTACTATGAGACAATGACTAATGACTCACGTATGAGAGAATGAGGCCGCACGTGAGAAAACTTCGTCGGATGAGGACGAAACAGAAGTTTGTCTTCCCGGTGATACAAGGAGGCCAGATAGAAGAGGTAAGTAAATTAATTGGGAATTAAATTAAGAAGAACAGATAGCGTCTCTCTCTGTTCAGAAAGAATCGAGAAACTTAAAAATATTCATCGAGTCACGGAGAAAAAATTGTTAGCAGCTTTACGTCCGTTGTTTACGAGATCGCCTTAATATGGTTAAGGAATAGAAGGGACACATGGGCGGCGTGACATGAGTTCAAGGTAGCTTTGAAGGATGATTTTTCTACTAGATATGGAGGATGCATTGCTGGAAGAAATTAGGCAGCGTACACAAGGGAAACACAATCAGTGGTCGATTATGTCACGGCAGTCCAAAGGCTGTTTCGTATGTTAGAAGACTCTATAATCGAAATGGGTTAGCTTCGATAAAAATTAAAGAATTTGAGAACTGAAAGACATTCGGGCTTTCGGAGATAAGTTAATTAAGGATTTTTAGGATATTGGAAAAACTCTGGAGCGGAGGCTTACACAGCTCACTCCATTTTTTTTGATAGTGGGGTGGGACTAAGTCCCTTGTACTGCAGCCTCTTCTGGTCTATTGTACCAGCCCCAGATGATCGGTAAGGGTGATTGTGGAGCAAATGGTGGAATAAAAATTGGCAGGGGAAACCGAAGTACTCGGAGAAAACCTGCCCCAGCGCCAATTTGTCCACCACAGATATCACTTGACCAGACCCAGGAGGGAACCCGGGCCGCCGCGGTGGGAAGCCAGCGACTAACCACTTGAGCTATGGCGCGGCCCGAGCTCACTACATTACTAGCTCATCTGGGGTGAGCTGAGTTAGCATTTGGTTGGGCCCATCACGCTTTAACGGAAGCAGCAGGAACCTGTCTGCATGGATCTGATGACATCACTGAACCTGGTGTGTTTGTCAGCGGTAAGAGCGGTTCCGTCAGGTTTCAATAGGCTGCTGTAATTGCCTTGTCATCGTCACGTTTCTCAGCCTGTCCCTTAATGTCGTACCTGATCGGGTTATTAATGCCATACCTGAACCCGCAGTTGACAGGAGCCCACAAAATGGCGTGTCTATTCGCACATCATCTTTCATGTCATTAAAAAGTGACTGTTATTTGCACAGTATTGTTATTTGTTTTTATGTGATTTTAGTAATTAATAGCTTCATACACAACAATTAACCTTAATGTTTATATTACATGATGCATAAAGTAAAGATTAGGTTGTGTAAGATTTGAGGTTTTCTCGCCGTTAGGAATTTTATGTAATTCATGACGGGTAAGCGTTGTTATGCATGAATGTACTTGTGAAATTGCTACACATCACGAAATATATCTGGAAAGTAAAGATTCATAGTCCAGAAAATAGTTGTAAAGCAATTACTTTATTCATTGTAGAGCGTTTTACAACACACCTTTCTTTACTTTTCAACATACTCACCATGGATCGCAATGAACTTAGTGAGCCTGGGAACGAGTTTTTTATTCCAGCGTCCTAGAAATCCTTCTCCTGCTCTCTTAGCTATGGAGAGCAGTTCTTGACACTACTGGACATTGTTGATGAAGTTCAGCGTTGGTTAAACGTCTGTCAGCACGAATGTTTCCATCAGTTTCTGGACGATTTCATCAGTGACAACGGATGGCCTTCCACTCCTTAGTTCATCATGAATATCATTTCTTTCTGCTTCAAATTCACGACACCATTTTGCCACTTCATAACATCTTCACCGTAAACAAAAACAAGTTGGCAATGAGTTTCAGCAGCAGTTTCTCCTTTCGCGTGAAGAAATCGAATTACTGCACGAACCTAACATTTGGCGGGATTTTGAATCGACACGGCCATTTTGAACACATAACTGCGAGCACAACGTTGCCGTGAGTGTGGCCGGGGAACTCAGCCCTGTCGTACGGTTTCAATCTCGCACAGAAGCACTGCCATTGGACTTTGAGATATCCCTTGTACTGTGTTCTAATTATGGTCATCAAAAAGGCTTGAGAAAATCCATCCATTTGTTTGCTGGCTTCATTGAAATTGTTCTGGATGAAGAGGGATGAATTTTCCTATTTACATGTTCTGAAACTCATATTTCCACCTCGACATAGGAAACAGACTACAACGCATTGCTCCTAGAAGAAGACCTTTGGGCAATTCAGCACTGTACGTTATATTGCTACGTAATTACGTATAAGGAAACTTACAACAGCGAAAGCGTAACAGAAATTTCATCTCCATTAGCGTACACCAAGTTCAAGTGTGTGACGTAACTGGCAACAGAAAGGGAAAGGAAATGTGTTTAACATCTGCCACATTCGTCACGCGCTATGTGAATATAGCTTGTTCCTGATTCCGCAGTAAGTGATGTGAGACTGTAGTTACGTGTTCCTGTGTAGGTGAAGGTAAGCTTGCCCTCAGCTTAATTAACAACTCCATTGAGAAGCATGGGACGTCTGGACGGAGAGCTATATATATCTTTAATCTCAGCTTCTCACTCCGGCCGCTTTACTTCAAGGAGCAAAAACCTACAATACCCTTTTAGTAGGAGGTTAGACGGATTATGTAGTCGGTCTGCTTGCGGTAGAGAGGGAAATAGTTTTTTTTCCTCTACTGGGGGCCCATTCTGGTCGTCCAAACTCTTAGACAGTCACTGTATTGACAGAACTACCGTAAGAAGAAAGCAGGTTTCTGGGATTTGGCACCGTGTATATGTGGTGTTAACCAACGTTCCTCCGAAACGTCGGTTAACACCACATATACACGGTGCCAAATCCCAGAAGACTGCTTTCTTCATAGTCACCGCCGTGAAAGCCTCAAATTTTACATAGAACTACCCTAGTTCTAAAGTGCAAAAAGTAAAATTGTCACTGGGCTTAATTGAGCACCACGTCATGAAGATGTATGGGGGAGCGGAGGTACTACTCTACCATTTTTGAACTGCAATAAAATGAGGTGAGTGGTCAGCTTGACGCCCCGACCACTTTACTCATGAAGAAAGAGCCTTCGGCGCCCATGGGTCTGGACGCTGTGGTATAGAGAAAATTTTTTTACCTATGGTGGGAATCAATCACCGGCCGTGCAGCATATAACTGACTGATAATCCTAATCTAATCTGCTCTTATGGGATGAATCTATAGGAAGTTTAGTCCCATAGTACTGTTTTCTTTCTACGCATTTTCCGCACAGAATTACCGTACATTGTGGACGACAATGTCTAAAGAGCCATCACATGATTTCGAAATCAAAATGGCAGACTTGGCTGCAATGTGAATATAAATTTATTTCCAGTTTTGAATATTACTTTCAAGAGCTATGGACGTTGTAGCCTAGTTGGTTGGGGAACTGTGCTACAAACCGGAAGGTCACGGATTCGATTCCCAATCATTGCATTTGTCAAATGACTGTCGACCCGGAGGTTGACTCAGCCTCTGACAGAAACTACTACAAGAATATTCCCGGGGGTAAAGGGCGGCCGGCTCCAAAGACTGACAATCTCACCGCTGTCTTGCTCCAGGGAGTACGGAGAACTACAAAAAGTTGTGGTCAGAATAACCAGTTGTCTAGGCCGGGATTTGAAGCCCGGATCTCGCAAGAAAGGAGCAGGAGTGCTACCCACTCGGACGCGACACTCGTGCTTTAGCATTACATTTCATAATAACTTGAACTTTCATTACAGATAACTTATTAGCTTTCAATAGAATTTGAATGCCCTCCCTCTACAAGAAAAAATATTGTGAATTGATTCAGCAGTTTTATATTTATTTGAAGTAGAATGGCTTTCAAAGTAATTTTTATGAATATTGACTTCTAAAATTTTCCACATCTTCAAAAAATTTAGAAATAGGGCAGTCATAAAATCAATAATCAATATTACATTTATTATAATTAAACAATATGAGGGGGGGCACAGAACTGAATGAAAGTCAGAAGTGGGCCACGACCAAAAAAAAAAAAGTACAAGAGGAAACAAGATGACTGCTTGTGAGAGAAAAAAAAAAAAAGGAAAGCTGTCCCTCTAACAGGCCGTGAAGGCCCATAGGGTTGTGAGACGTTGAGGGTCCCACATTATCTAGACAATCGGTTCAAAGATGGCGGTAAGGTTGTCAGCCTTACGCGCCGGCCGCGCTTTACTCCCCAGGAAAATTATTTATTTAATTCCTGGTACTCATTTCTGTTAGAGGATGAGTCGACCCCAGTTCAGCCATAGTGCGGCAGGAAGGATTAGGTCAACTGAAAACAAAATTCAATGACCTCATCGGGATTTCAACCCGGGACTTTCCGGCTTGTAGAATAGTGTCTCAACCAACTACGCTACCGAGTGACAGTACCGATTTTTACTAATGTATTCAGACTACTATAAGTCTTACATGCCTGTCGAAATGGTAGAACATTGTTAACAAAATACAGTGACCATATCCAGAAAATCAGATATAATGAAGCTGATTCCGCCTTTGCCCTACACCACTAAATAAAGGATTTCCGTGGGGTGCAGTAGAATTTATCACGGGAAAAGAGAGTAATTCATAAATATCAAAGAAAATTGGAGCATTTAATTACATATAAATTATATCAACTCATACGTGCGCCAAGAAAGAAAGATACGAGTTGCTTCCTTGACTAATGCTGGATTCATACAAATGGAACTAGAAATCGTAGAGGGAGTTGCAATGTATAGCTGAGACCTAGACGCCCATACCTTAAACAGTTCCTCATAAACATTGACAGAAAGAAACCCGAACTATAATACGTCATATAAAACAACTGTACAGGGAAAACGAATTTGACGTCAGCATTAAATTTTCCAAAATTTATTGGTGAGTTATATTAATATAGTAGTTCCAATTATCACAGAAAAGCGACAAAATTATTTCCGTCTTTAATACCCTTCGAAATGGATGATGGTATTCGACTGATGACAAAAGAGTACAGTACAAGACATCATAATTTCAATTTGAATATTGTAACAAAAACGTAACGGTTTTCAATAAAATATGTGTACGCATTTTAATCTTCGCCGATCACAGTGGCCGCTCGGTCTAAGGTATGCACTGTCTTCGCCCTTTCGGACACTGGAATCGTGGGTTCGAATCTCACTCGAGGCATGGATATCTGTGTGCTTTTATTCTGTCATTATGTTTTCCTGTGTGTAGGTAGCGGCCTTGCGACGAGCTGATCACTCGTTCAAGGAGTCCTACAGTCTGTGTAAAAAAGATAACGGAACTGAAGAAGAGGTCAGGGCCCAACTAAGGGCTGTAGAGCCATTGATGAATGAATTAATTTTAACGTTCAGGCTAATACGATCCGTATATCTTAAAATAATATCCCTTTTTATATGTAATTTTATTGTTTGTAAACGTGTTCGAAATAAGAAAAACAATGACCCGATAGATAATAATATAATATCCTGAATAAAGAATTAATCGGGTGTTTTTCGGATAATAAAATTTACTAATTGAAACGTGTCCCGTTGTTCAGAGATATATTACGTTGAGAACTGTTCTAATCGGTTGTTTGTTAAATGTTGCATAGTATATTAGAGCAATTGGCAAACTAATATTAGCAAAAGAAGTAATTACTTATATAATGCGAAAATTATTTATTTGCAGCAAATAAAATCAATACAATTAATATTTCATACAAATTAACTACTTTGCAGACAACTCAAACAATTTATCAAAACAATGTTGGTTGATTGCAGTTGCTCATTCAACCATTAGAAGTCAGCCTCATTAAATTGTACTGGCAAATATAAAGCAGAATATAAAAAGGAAATGACGTTCATGATGCATGATTTCAGTCTGTTAATAAATGTGACTTGATAATATGAGCATGAACATGTATCACTCGTCGTACCCTCATGAACTGAAAGATCCCAGAGTTCCAATATTTTGCGATTTTATTCCTCGAACTGTGCAGTTCAAACACGCCTTGATTGTTTCCTGAAAACATGGAGTGACATATATCACATCAAGAGTAGATCGGCCTACGTCACACATTTCCGAAGCTCCCGGAGCTGCTAAATTTGAAACGTGACACGAATCTCAATGGTAAGCTCCCAGACCACTGCTATAACTCAGAACAGGTGCTGAGTTAGAGACTGTGAGGACGGGAGCTGCTACCAGCTTTTGGGCGGGTGCAGCAGCGGGGTGAATGGCGTGTCCGGACCTCACAACTTGAGCCTGGAACCCGGTGTGTTTGTCAGAGGTGTAGTGTACTGTACGGGTGGTGCCATCTGCCTCCAGCAGCTTGTAGTAACCTTCGACCTTGTCGCCTACCCGTTTCTCAGCCTGCTCCTTGATGTCGTGTGTGTGTTCATCCTTGACGCCATATTTAAATTCGTACTGGGCAGGAGCCTGAAATATAATGAACAGGGTAAGAGAAAATAGAATTTCTTGCCAAGCGGCAGTTGTAGTCAAACGCTTGTATGCAGCCATTTCACATGACGGGGTGCGAATTAAGCCTCATCCTATTCTCAGACAATGGAAAATAATGATTTTAGTCCCCTGTCGCTTTTCAAATGGTCGAAAAATATTTTCACTCGGCACCGTCTCTTATATTATTTCTGGATTGCCCAGAGAACAGAAAGTAGGGGACCAGACCCCTAGAATACAAACCTTGTCGAAATGTAAGATTTGAGGTTTTCACGGCGGTGACTATGAAGAAAGTAGTCTTCTGGGATGTGGCACCGTGTAGATGTTATGTTAACCGACGTTTC
>NW_019720585.1:563717-579918 GCF_002891405.2 Cryptotermes secundus
TTTAAAACTGTAAGATATGTGACTTTAGGTAATTATATTGAAATTATTCCTAAATAATAAATAGAATTAAATTTCCTTGTATCAAAATCTAATGGATATTTCTATTTTGAAGTGCGGCCCTGGACTATTATTTACAGGGCTGAGGTGGCCCTCTGTACAAGCTGAGTTTGACATGCCTGTCCTAAACGTTTTACATTATTTAGGATAATTATCTGGTCTCAGTATACACTTATTTATAATATTGTTACTTCAATGAATGTATTGTCTCTACGTCTCATAACACAGCCACTGCACGCGATGATGAGAGAATTGTAGATACGACAGGAGAAACACGATAAATTCTGCGAAAGTTTTATTTGCGAACAAAATGTTCTGACTTAACATTCAAGTAAAGGAATATATTAATTTTCGATCAAAATGAGTAGGTATGTATTTTTACACAAGGATAATTTCGATTAACATGAAAATATACAATGCTATAAAAGGCTTCTGTGAAGTTACGTTTGCATCTCCTACTGTTATTGTTGGTACAATAAATTATTTAAGCAGCATAATATTAAATACCGAAGCATAAGATTGCAACTTCTCAGCTCATGGAGCCACTCAACTTAAGACTTAATATTGATTTAACAATCTTCTATATAAAATAAATTTTCTGTTTCGTATTATAGACGTGCTGAAATCGAATCTCGGTTCAAAGACAAATAAATCCAACTTCTTAATTTTCCTGTGCCACATAAACATCTTGATATACCTTCATATAGGCCACGGCTGCTTGCTTCCCAAACATCTGAATTTCTCATTCACAATCTTCGTGTATTTCAGCTTTCCATAAAACACGCTATTGACAGACTGCAAACTATAGGATTATATTTGTTCACCCATCTTCTGTGAGAAAATCTAACAATTGTTAAGTCTAATATAGAGGTCTAAAGCTTGTTCTTCTGTCATTGTTCTGACCTTATGTTATACTGTAGTTACCAAATAAAGTAGAAAGTGGCAAAATTTACAGTGTCTACCTGTGCCAAAATATTTCCTCTAGATAGCAGTGCAAGTGAAGGAATACGTCTATACCAATAAGTTCAGTATCTTAGCATAAATACAGCCGTCTTTCCAAAATTATTGATGTTTATTTGAATCTGAGGCTAGGTATTCCAGGCGAATTGATTTTTTTACAGTTTTCCTTTGAATTTTAAAGGATTTCGTGCCCATTAAGTTTACAAAACCGCTGCAGATCAATACACACGAACACTTATGTTGTGGTTTATAGTTACTTATAATATGATATCCGAGTTTGTTTAATTAGCCAATTAAAAACAAAATTATAACTTTGCCCATTAGCATAGGCTACTGAATCCTTTGTCATTCATTCAAGTCTAATTATTCACAGGTGAGTAATTGGCAGACAGAGGAGAGAATGTATTTAGGCTCGTATTATTATTATTATTATTATTATTATTATTATTATTATTATATATATATTTTTTTTTTGTTATTTGCTCCTCATCTAAAAATTGTCCCTCTGCTAGATGTGCAGCAGCTGCTAATGTATGCAGGGATGCTGACGTATTCGGAGCCAGGAAATTTCTCCCCAAACGATTTTTAAATATAGTATAATTGTTAGTATTATTATTTGCATGTATAATAAACAACAATTAAACTCAATTATTATTATAATCTCTGAAAATCTATACTTTTCATTTCTCAATTAAATATTTATACGTTCATTTCTCAGAACTCATAACATAGATTTATGTTAATGAAATTATTATTATTACTATTATTATTTATTTGTTTGTTTACTTGTCTGCATTATTGATTTATGTTAATGAAATTATTATAATTGTTGTTTATTTGTTTGTTCGTTTACTTGTCTGCGTTGATGTGTTTTTCCTCGAGTGTTTGCCTGTAATTTGGCTTTGACTTTATGTTATGTTTGCCCATAATGTAATTACTTGTATCTACACTGTGCTGTGTATGTAACTGGCCTTGCGGCTGTTGACTCGGCACATAAATAATAAAGAATTGAATTATTAGTAGCAGTGGGGTGAGACTGAGTCCATTTGGTTCAGCGGCCATTGTTTTGCCTATTTTACCAGCCCCAGATGATAGTTGCTGCTGATGATGATGATGATGACTGGAGCAATCAATGTAATACAAATTGGCAGGGGAAACCTAAGTACTCGGAGAAACCTGCCCCAGTGCTACTTTGTCCACCACAAATCCCACGTGACCTGAACCGGTCGTGAACCTAGACCACCGCGGTTGGAAGCCGGCGACTAACCGCCTGAGTTCTGGTGAGGCTGGTAAGTGATAATGTAATCCAAAATAAAACAGAAATATCTCTACTTTTGTTGAGGGTCTACCATACCGAGTTTGGCTGAAACTGGTCAGTTAGTATCATGGACACTGTTACTAGCATAGGGATGTACATCGAATGGATAGGTGCTTTTAATTTCTAGTTTTGAAAAGTGCACTATGCTACAAGCCGGAAGGTCACGGTTTTGATTCCTGATGTCACTGGATTTTGCAATTGGCCTAACCCTTCCAGGAGCCAGGATAGCGTAGAGGGTATAGTGACTCTTCTCCACGTTGTCCAGACCGGCTCTGAGGTCCACCTGATCTCCTATCCAATGGGTACCGTGGGCTCTTTCCCCAGGGGTAAAGAGGCAGGAGCTTGAATTTGACCACCCACCTCCAAATACTGCCGAGGTTAAGAAAATGTGGATCCATACATCCATTCCCCCATACGCCTTCATGGCGTAGTGCTTATTTACTTAAACACAGAGACAACTTTATCTAATCCTTCCAACCGCACTATGGCCCTGAGGTTGACTCAGCCTCTAACAGAAATGTGTACCAGGAATCTTCCTGAGAGGTAAGGAGCGGCCGGCGCGTAAGGCTGATGACTTGACCGCCACCTATGAGCCGATTGTCTGGAAAATGTTGGATCTTCGACGTCTCACAATCCTATGGGCCTCCACGGCCTGTTACAGGGATAACTTTACTTTTACCTTTTCGGTAAAGCACTTAAAATAATAACAAGTGTGTTCATACATTTTCTCAAATTTAGGAGTACTTTTAACACATATATGCTTCAATGTGGACATGCCTTTATACAGTTTAAATTATGTGCCTGAAACATTTCTTCTCGAGTGACACTCATACTTGCCTGTAGACACGCCATTGCTGTGTACCGCGAGCGACAGGAGCTGTTGCACTTTGCTGTGAGAGTGAAGCAATCCAGTGTTTATATATCAGTGGAGAAGCTGTTATTTAATTGTGAACTAGACAACCACGCCCCTCCGGTGAAGTCATGTGCCGTTTCGCTGTTTTCTTCTCCTGTCCATAAGCTTATTCGTTATTATGTTTGCTCAAACGAAACAAGCTTAGTTCAATTAGAACAGGATTATTAGCCCCGAGGGTACACAATGCTGTAACACCACTTTTAGTTGAAGAGACCCACGTAGCATGTGGATAGTCAAAGCACAGAATGTAGTTGTAGGGTAAATTGTTACGTAGTACTTGTATATTTCAATTTTTCCCCCTTTGGCCCTACAGCCCCAATTTGGGCCTTGACCTACCTCCATAAAACTCTCCGTTTCACTTCGGTTTGACTTTCGATAGAACTCCTTGGGGATCGGTTGATCAGTTTGTCGCAAGGCCTATACATGTGCACAAACACTGAACATTCATGGTCATGGGATTCGAACCCAAGACCCCGACTTCCGAGTGAAAACAGTGCATGCCTTAGGGCTTAGACCAATCGGATACAGTGACCGCCTCATATTTCAAATAAGGACACCAATTTGAATAACATAGGGTGATAATTAATATATTTCACATATTTCAGTCTGTTAGCGAGAGAAGTTCTCCAATCACGATGGCCGTACGGTCTAAAGCATGAAAAGTCTTCGCCTGCCTGAAAAAAAAGACCTCCTTTCGAGACTTATATTCTCAGCTGATCCAAGATCGTGCGTTCGATATGGAACTATATTCACAAGGGTCACAATAGCTCTTTCAGATCCAGTATATATTATAATCCATCTGAAGCACAGGTCTTCCAAGTGATCACGTGCTCTCTTATTTTCACACCGAAATATTAAATGCAGTTGCTTCTCCCCCAAGCTTGCCACACCAATCTCATTCTCCCTGATTTCATAGCCGGGGGTTCTAAGGCAAGTACTGTCTTCTCTCGCTCAGAAGCATGGATCGCGGGTTCGAACCCCACACAAGGCATGGATATTTAGTGTTTCTGTGTGTGTAGAGGTAGAGGCCATGCGACGAGCTGATCTCCCGCCTAAGGGATCCTACTGAATATCTAAGATCTAGTAAACCGAAGTGAAACGGAGAATCTCATGGAGGTAGGCCAAAACCCAAATTGGGGCTGTAGCGTCAATGGAAAAACTAAAAGTGCTTCATGACATGTATTCATTCTCTCTGCTAGATTGTTATTTAGCAATATGCTAAATGAATCAATATATTATAACAAAGTATATTCTGATATATTGAAAGTGAGCGAAAGGAATGGTGTGTTTTTATGAGTTACATTTGATTGATACCAAGGTAAATATCGCTGTGTGTTGTAATGTAAACCAGATGTGTTAGTCGTCCCTGAGCACGTAATAGCTGTATGTCTGACGCACAGTACCGAATACATGAAGCATACAGTCACACCGAGTAGACTGCTAATATGAACATTCACAACTCAAAGCCTTTCACAGAGAAATAGTGATTGTTTTAAGATTACTAAATTTTGAAATATGTGTTGTGTTTGGTAATCTTACAAAGCCTTTATATTTCTGTTCTGTAAACACATTTTTAATATAACTGGGAATAAAATTCAGACGGCGATAGTAATAAAGAAGGCAATTTTTTAAAGATTTATCGAGTTCAATTCTATCAGATGTATGATTAGACTGGATGTAGCACAGCCGGTACCGTTTGGAAATTCCATAGAAATATCGTGCTAATCGGCTGCAAATCTTAGTTTTGCTACAGAGTAACTCACACCGAAATTAACGGTCGTGGGGATTCGTTGCACTGACCACGCGACGCCCTCTATCCGCCAAAGTTGGCACTAACTACGCCCACAAGCGACGGGTCGCTCGGTCGGTATAGTTCGCTTGCGGACTAAACCCACGGAGTTTGTTCTTTGTTTATTTTGTAACTCATCGTAGAGAGAATATAATTATGTTAACAAAAAGAGAGTTGAATATAACAGTGTAACATAATAGACCATAATCTTAATGTGTTACTTGTTTGCTTCAGGCCAACAGTAAGGAACAATTTAGATTTAAAAGAATTAAAAGTATTATTAAAAAACGTTACGTCAATATCGGTATAAATAACGTTAAAATAATTATGATATTGTAATTGGGGGCACTCTATAGCTTATTTGGTTGAGGCACTATACTACAAGCCGGAAGGTGGCGGGTTCGAGTCCCGATGAAGTGGATTTCTTTTTTCAATTTACCTAACCCCTCCTGTTGCACTATGGCCCTAGGGTCGACTCAGCCTCTAACAGAAATGAGTACCAGGAATCTTCCTGAGGGGTAAAGAGCCGCCAGCGCGTAAGGCTGATAACCTCACCGCCATCTGTGAGCCGATTGTCTACAGCAAATGTGGAAGTCTCGACGTCTCACAAACCTATGGGCCTTAACGGCGTGTTATATGGATAGCTTTACCTTTTATTTTACCTTTATGATACTGTAACTTGTGACTGTTGTTAATTGTACAGATAACATTTTCCTCACCCTTCAGCATCGTCGCTCTAGGCTACACAGAATTGATGGTGTCTGAATTGTTGCAGACCTCAGATATTATTACTGTGCTGACTTCTTTGTTTGCCAAGTACACGCGAGATTTTGTTTTCATTGTATTTTAACATAATGGTATTAGTTTTACGATGGGAAGTCATAATGTTTTAATTATCACCATGAGAAAATCATGATTCCAAAATATCGTTCTATATAGGAGATAGGATAGAAGAAGAAGAAGAAGAAGAAATCAATTTGGTTTGTTCAGTTTCTCTCAGTGAGCTGGCAGGTGTAACAGTAACACTCTAAACCCTTGTTCGGGATTTGTTTGGTTTGAGTTTCGGCGGGAACCCCTGCCGTCCTCAGGTCTTTCGTGATCTTCATCATTCCTTCCAGGCTAATGTCGCGATAGAACCTCGATTAGGCCACGACCAATTGCTTTTAAACCTTTTTCCTTTTATTGGTAATCATACTATCCGTCTGGTTACTGACGGGCACAATTTTTCCCCCATTTCTTTAATTCTAACTTTCCTTTCTACCAATTTGCCCCCAGCAATAGTTCTTTATGCTGTCTTCGCTCGCTCGAACATTGGAATCGTGGGTTCAAATCCCACTCAAGACATGGATGTATTTCTGCTTTTAGTACTTCAATTCATTTTACTAGATAAAATTACCATGACATCCACAATATAGATATTATCCAGCTGAAGTTACACAAATATTAGGATCACCTTTATACCAGTCTGTTAAGTAGAGCAAGAATGCCAAAAATAGTTGCATCGTATTTGGGTGAATATATTGATTTTGTGGTAAATTCAGGTGAGTAAGTATAATATAATCCAATTTTAATACGCTTGAATTTATTTACAACGCTTTCAACATAGAAGTAACAAAAGTGTAACCTTATATGACACACACCAAGCTAGCTCACTATACCGTACGTGATATGATTTGTTCCAACATGTAATCATCCGTAAAGTCTTCTGAAGTTTAAATGTAATGATGCAAGAAACAAAGCAGGTTACGAGAAGAGGAAGAGAAAGATAGAATGTGATATTCATATGAAGATGGATTATCTTTATGATTACAAGGCAAATGTTAATGGATAATTAAGCACCACGCCATGAAGATATTTGTAAGGCTCCACATATTCTTAACCACAACATTAAACGCGTGAGTAGTGAGCTTCACGCTGGAGCTGTATTATTCCCAGAGAAAGAGACGCCAGTATCCAGAGCACATGCGAATATGTGGGTGGACCATCTGGCCTTGGTGCGAAGAGAAGTTTTCCTGTCCCTGTCAAGAATCTAACCTCTCTACATGAACCCGTAGTCAATCACATAATCCTGTGAAATTTCTTTTATGATTATATGAATAATCAAATAATCAAATCAAGCATATGAAGATGAAGTTTCAAACAAAAATACGAATCCTTTCAGATGAAATTATAATGGTTTGATGGTATTGAAGTTAATGGTAGTGTGCATGCTCTTGTCCCAAACTATCCGCAGGATATCCATGTCCCACTGTATTACTGTAGCTCACCGCTGGAGTGGCGCGAGGGTAACTTGGGGCATGAGCGTAGGAGACAAGTGGGGCCGCGTGTGAGTAGCTGGGAGCGCGAGGATAGGAGACAAGTGGGGCCGCGTGTGAGTAGCTAGGAGCGTGAGGATGGGAGACAACAGGGGCCGCGTGTGCATAGCTCGGGGCAGCGGCCGCTGTGTGGACTGGCCCGGCGGGGTGAACTGCCTGTCCGGACTTGCTGACGACAGCGTTGAACCCATTGTGATGGTCTGCAGTATAATGAACTGTGCGGGTGGTGCCGTCGGGCTCCAGCAGGCTGTAGTACCCCTCAACTTTGTCACCAACACGCTTCTCAGCCTGCTCCTTGACGTCGTGGGTATGGCCATCATTAACTCCGTATTTGAATTCGTAATTAGCCGGAGCCTAAACAATATGTTATTGAAGTTAATACATTAATATAACCAAATATGTTTATACAAAACAGGTTACTGAAAAAGCATTACTCATACGAACATTTATCCAGAGAAACAGTTTTCCTCTAAATGTTTTCTACAACGGTTGTAAATTTAACATCTACCTAATTTTATCCTTCTAATGTGCAAAGTCTGTCTTCAATCGTTCGGAAGCCGGGATCGTGAGTTCGAATCCCACTCCGGACATGGATGTTTAGTGTTTGTGTGTGTTTGTGTGCACGTTTGTTTTTCTGTGTTTGTGTACAGGTAGAGGCCTTGCGACGAGCTGATCACCCACCCAAGGAGTCCTACCAATGTCTTAAGAGCTAGTAAACCAAAGTGAGACCAGAGTTTCATTGAGGTAGGCCAAAGCCCAAATTGGGACCGTAGCACCAAAAACGAAAAGAATGTGTAAAATGTTTAAAATAAGAAGTAAAGGAAGTTAAGTTTATAACATAAGAATTTATCAGTAAAATTATATTCTATCTTATTTGTGATCATAAATACAAATTCTTATTATTTAATATATATTAAAAAATGTTATCTACTGCATATTCCGACTTGTATTGGCCATCTTTATGTAGTAAAATAGCGAAGGCACTAGTGAAATATATTGCTATTTTTATGTTGTCTTATTGAAGACGTGGATGCAGTTTTCGTTTTATATATATAGTCAGTAATTTTATATTACATAAATAATAAAAGCATAGACTATGGCAGGAGATAACAAATTAAAAAAATATGGGAAGGTATAAAAATATATACAGAAAATAATTGAAGGACGAAATAAAATATGAAGGTGTGCATACGTTGTGATATAGTATATTGTATATGTGTATAGACAGTGTCCCAGTTACTCGCAGAATAATAAACGTAGAGGTATGTATATTTGTACTTGTATAAATTTTATGGTTTAAAAAGTTGTTAAGATGAGGCAGAGAATAAGGAAATAAAACATCGATATGAAAGAAAAAATTGTATATTTTTTATAGAACAGTGTGGAAATTAGTGGTGTTTTGCAGAGTAGATATTTCTGTTATTTTCCTATAAATACAGACGAATTGAATATGCTGGTTTCAGAAAGGTTTGATTATCATAAAATGTAGACGAAATGTTTATTTTTAACTATTAATTTACTCAGAGTTTCATAATTCTTGATAATTAATATAACCAGAATTATTGGCTCTAAAAAATAAAATAGATTTTATTATATGTCTATGGCATTTTCAATGGTACTTAAAAATATGTATTAACGTTTGTCTCAAAGTGAATAAGACTTCATTTTTAAGACGTAGTACCCTATGCACATTGAGTATTTATCTACTGACAAGAGCGACTTTCCTAAATAGTGCAACTTCATGCTTTGTGGGTTATCCAACTTGATAAAGGCGCACTCTCTTTTTCTACCTGAGTCTGCGCTCGTAAAGGAATGGCTGTAGTTTTAGATTATCAATATTATACTAACAGACCCCTTTTATTTTACCAAAAGATACTCATCAATTAATAAGATATGTTTCCACGTGGTATTACACAAGTTTCCTCCGTGGTCCTGAAAGTCTAATGATTTACATGACAGCGGGAATACACTAAAATTTGCTGTCGTCCTCAGAAATTATATGTGAGTTCTTAACAACTCTGTTCATTCTACTTGTATATGCATAGACAGTGAACAGAACAGTAATAAAATTACCATATAACCGCTTAACAGATTAAACTTACATGATGTTCCACTTCCACGGGAGCATGCGCAATAACAGCATGACCGTGAGTGTACCTCACTGTGGGGGCATGAGGTACGGTAGCCACAGGGACATTGTGACCTAAGGAATGACTCTCGTAGACAGGAGCTGCATAACTCGCTATCAGCAAGGTAGCGAATATCACAACCTGCAATGATAAATTAATGCGACACAGATTATGTAAGGAAGCTGAGGTTGAATTATGCTCGTATTGGCTGGTCTTACTAGGATTCGAGAGGACACTGCCTACATTAAGGGACTGTCCCGACATTCGCCGAGAATGTGTGGAAGGCCACGAAACCCCTCACTAAGAATATTCGGTATCCTGACTGGGATTCTAACCTGGTATGTCTCGACTATAAGATAAAAACCTTACCGCTTGAGCTGCCTTTTTCCATCTTCAATTTATAGAATATTAGCAGGGTAATAGTTAATTAAAACTTTTTAGATGATATAGGAGTAGTATTTCATGAAGAAAATCGTCCACAGCCAGAAACACATTCAACCGGTGAAGTTAATTGTTGTAGAATGTATCCACCTTTCCGTATTTCATGCAGGAGTTATATTGGCTTAAATATTTCGCACTCTGAGAACCGGAGACTGATACAGAGGAATTGTTGGAGCCTGCGAAATATAATGCTAACATTCAAGTCATTATTCTAGAGATATATTTCTATAAAGAAATTGAGTAAAATACCTAAATTTGTACATTAAAAACCATAGTATCTTATTTTCTTAAGAGTACTGATTATAAATCTATTAATGTCCTTAATATTTCTGAATTTAATAGTTATTAGTAAATATGCGAGTACAGCACCACTCGTAAGGTATCTGTTGTAGACCAAAATATCACACCTTCTCGTGATAGAGTTTCGTAATATTTATAATTGTCTTACTACATTTCACAAAGCTTGGGAATGTTGGGCAAAGTGTTAAATTTAAACAGGTCTTTACGGTACGTTTTCCAAATGGGTCTGCACTTTCTGTTATACTACTTTAACTATATTACTATTTGTATTACTACCAATCTTCTTCTATCTAGTGCCTTTCATATTTTTTTCCTCCGTAATTTCAAATAACGGCTTGTCATATTAAGTTTCCTTTCCCATTCTCATCTTGCTTTAAACAAATATTATCCAGTATACTTATAGCAAGTGTCACGTAACTTCGAACAAGGCCAAGAGTAAACTTGAATGCGCAGAAGAAAAATTTCGGACAAGNCTCACTTGTACTGTAACATTCACACTTATATATCCTTCTCTCCGCTTTTTCTTTTCCGAAAATTTTAGTAGTGCGTTATTTTCATTATATGACGCTGCCTATCGCTGTAGGGCAGTCGGATTCCCCCAAAAACCGAACACAGTAACCGCTTTTCAAACATTTTCGCAGCGTCATATATTGAATATTCTCTGTGTGTTTAGGTTAAGTTTTAAAGAACAAATTTATAGCTTAGCAAATTTCTTTAACAATTATTTTAAATTAAGATGACAAAGAAATATATTTCCTTGCCAATATTATTTCTTAGACTTGCCTACAACACTATATTTTGTGACTTATAAACATAATTTATTTAATATTAATGTTGTGTTGATTGAGCGCAATTCTTACAGAAGTTTATTTCTGTAAAATTACTTTGTAGCTGTTATCTTCATTGATAAAGTCAACAGAAAGTTGCGTATTAATGACCTACCTCTGTTATTACAGATAATCGTACAGTATCCATTTACATTCAGTTCTTGACAAAAAAAAACAGAACATAACCTCTATATCAGATATATTTATTAATATAAATAAAATTTGGAATTAATATGAGTATTATGAAGCTATCGATGTAATTATTTGTAGAACAGTAACCAAAACAATAGTTTCAAATTGACAATTTTCAGTTGTCGTTTCTTTTGATAGTCTTGAGACAGAACAGAATTCAAGTATAGTTATACAGGCTAGTACATTCCTCGTTCTACCTTCATGAGTGTCATCTCGTGGAGCAAGAAGTTCAGCCGTGTGGGCACTGCTGCTGTTTGCGTCTCCTCCAGTAGATCTGATGCCTTTTATATGCACTGAATCAATGTAAATTATACGTAAGAGGCCGAACCACGCCCCCTGTCTTTGATTTGCATAGATTTTATTGTTTCCATTACGTTCCCTGTTTGGGCATGTTGTATTTACTTCAAACGGAATAAACTTATGCGCTACAGAACACGCCATTCGTTCAAGCGAAACGAACGGAGTATTGTGTTCCTGCTCCTACTTGCAGGAGACGGAGTTTTCTCTTATCGGCGTGCACTATCGCTCGTGCCCAACAATGAATGAGTGAATGAACGAATAAAACATAAAAACTTCACCTTTAACTTCAAAATTAATACACATACATGGGGTGAAAATAAATCTGTAGGAATATGAAATATTTGTCTCCTACAGTTCCTTCTCTTCCTTTTCAGGAGACCAGTATCATAATACAGAAAGTAATCTATAGTCACCACTAGTAAGGTCTGGAAGTCTGTGGCGATGGTATATCAATACAATTATTGTGTGTGTTATGTAATTCTGCTTCCTGTTTTTATATAAAACACACGTTTCGGAGAATGGACTCTCTCCGTCCTCTTATGATCTCACTCAATAAGACCCTTTCAATATAGCTAGACTCTTATCTCCGGTTATAGGGACTCGATCTATCGAATGGGCCCGACTGAGTACGTCCCACCTGAAGACGGAGACAGAATCCAGTCTCCGAAACGTGTTTCTTTATATAAAACAGGATGATAATGTACAAAACCACAAATATTTTACAGCCACCGTCGTTTTATAGCTAGGCTAGTGCATACTGTTTAATATTTAAAAGACTTGCGAATATAAGCAGCAACAAATATGACACTCACTCAGAAATCCAACACCTACTCTCGCCGAAGAAAGGTCCCTTTTTCCAAACTCGCAAATGGTCTTGAACAAAATCTGATCATAAGTCGCTACCGGGGTCCGAAATCAAGAACAACTCTGCTGGCGAAGGCCAACAGCAATGTACTGCTATTTATTTTACTTACTTACTACAAGAAGGGTAGCAGAAAAGATATGCGCTATTATATTTTTCTCTTTTGTAACCATAATGTAATAGAAGAAATAATTTGATATGTTTCATTTTGGTCCGTCACACTACTAAGTTTACAATTAAGTTTATTTCAGTCCAATGTGACGTATAAAGCCTTCACCACTTCAGCACTTAGTTACCTAACATGTTTCGATTCTTAATGAATCATCATCGGAGGTATACCACTACGATCAGGAACCTACCAGTACATAAATATTTTTATAAGACTGTATACATTTAAAACATTTATGATGCTCACTATATGTAGTTGTTAATTTCATTGTCGAAATAGATGTTTGACGTAAACTTTTATAATAAGAACATTCTTGAAGTATATTACTTAGAAGTTACGTAGTTGCAATCACTTCCATAAAGATTATTTAAAAATGTAATTTTCCACTGCACTGTATATAAAATTCAATTTGTTTCACCACAGCAGCCTTCCTTTACGTTAAAATTATGTTATGAATGCGTATAAAAACTTATTTTTAAGTTAAGAAATTTTTTCGTGAACCAATGTGGATTATGTTTTACCTTCCTTGGTAGTGGAATTGTCATCTATCCCTCTTGGTGATGTGTTCTTGTTATTACTGGTGTAGTTTATATGCGTGCTGTGTTGCTTGTACTAGCAATAATCCCTTAAAGCCTGCAACCCTCTTTAACACTCCGTTTATTCATATTTTGCAGCAGAATACTTTGAATGTAAATATGGATACCACCCAACTTCTTATCCAGTGGGTATCTGGAGTAACCGAGTGGTTAAAGTGGCCGGGGCATGAAGCAGACCACTCACGTCCATGTAGTGAGGAAGTCAGCTGTACTTTCACTCCCCGTAAGTTTTCATGCTACAGTGCTTAATTACAGAGAGGAGCTTCATAACTTGGACTCTTCTCCAGGTGTAATTTGAATGATGAAGACAAGGAAGATGAAATGGGCAGGGCATGTAACACGAATGGGGGAGGACAGGAGTTAATGTAGGATAACGGTGGGAAAGCCGGAAAAAAGAGACAATTGGGAAGACCAAGACGTAGGTGGGAGCGCAATATTAAAATGGAACTTAGATAGGATGAGATTGGATGGATTGGATTGATCTGGCTCAGGATTTAGAGCAGTGGAGGTTACTTGTGAATACGGGAATGAACCTTCAGGTGCCATAAGATGCTGGGAAGTTCTTGAGTAGCTGCACAATTTGCATCTTCTCAAGAAGGGCTCAGCTCGATGAGTAAGTGATATTCTTACTCAATATTACCCAGTGTAGGGAAGGATCTGTTAAACTAATAGCGAATGTAACAGACCTGATGATGGCAGAGAGGTCGAAACATATAGTAGCAAATCCTGTAGAAAAAATTGAACGCCTTCTAAGATTATCAGTGGGTGACGGGAGTTCCGTGTCTTTCAGCATATCAACCAAATAAGAGAATTATACGGCATGAGTAAATCTCATGATATATCGATTTTCTGAATCGATTCAACGAGACTATAAAGCATCGATGATAAGATGATTAATGACCTTGGCAGAGGTTGTAGGATGAGAGTTCTTAGTGTCAGCCGAAGTACTGGAATACACGCTGTCCAAAATAAATAACGCATTATCTAATCTATGATGTTCGTTTCCGGGTCACCACTGCAGGAAACCTAAGCTATGCTACGACAAAATCAAATACCGATTCTAGTGTCTTTTCCGTAATAATTACTTGAATGTGTTGATGCCAGCAAGCTGTAGAATAGATCACAGGAATGGCTGCTTCAGTGAACAGAGTCACAACAAGAAGGAGGTCATTACCGCCTCGCCTGGATAAGCGTGTCTGTTCTGATCGCTATTAAATAAGGAGCAGCATGTGTCTGTGTGCTCCGAGGAGGGAGAAAGGGAAAGCGTACCTCTTTTCTTGCTCGTGTACAAAAAGGAAAACTTGTATAGCTGCAATTAACAGCTCGGTACTTGCTACTTACTACACGGTAACATTCCTTCCAGGCCGCGCGTTATGCTCCGTCAGTCTGCAATGCAGTAAACATATTAGCTCCGCACGCACGCACGCACGCACGCGCGCGCGCGCACGCACACACACACACACACACACACACACACACACACTGTACCTAAGTCTCGTAACCATGAAGGAGTAGCAGAGTAATATAGGCATATTAATTACTTAACTCGTTGCTCTGAAAGTGAGATTGTCTCTGCGTAGTTAATACATGAATATGCATTAATGTGTTTAGTGCTTCAGGTTGCTCACGTTAAGGATTTTTGTTTAGGGTCTGAAATGCGCGAAAAGGTTTGAATTCTTAATGGATGGAATACGTAAATTATAAGTTAATCTGTCCATATACCTGCCCATCTAAACATTGAGTTTTCTCTGCACAAAATGAAGTCGACATTACATAATCCCCAAACTAATCTTCACAATCTTTCCGCATATCGCTGTCCATTTACGCAACAACCTACATATCTGTCATCCTATTTGGTCAACTTATGTCTTCTGGCATAAAACGTCGTATTTTCCGTTGAAAGTTCACCGATGTTTCTGAGAAACATATTAACTGCTTATTCAAATTTGAGATAATATATTGTTCCGAAACGTCGGGTGACTTTCAACGGAATATACAATGTTTTAACCTAGAAGATAGAACTGTTTACAGTGGCAATTCTGACAGCCTTAAATCTCAAAATCTATTTGTAAATTCGGTCATCTATCTATTTATCTCTGAATATCTGCACATGTCTGTTCATCTGTTGAGTATATTAGTCCTCCTTACGTACACACCGGCTTCGTTACAAAGACACCCACTGGAATAAAATTCTGCTTAGGGCAGGGCAGTGAAAGGTGCTGTACGTTATTCAACATTATATAATGCATATAACATTAGAACGTATTTAAAACACAGACATTTAAAAACTTGGTGGCCAAGTTCGGATGTCTAAAATGTTGAACAGATCAGTTTCTGCTAGTCTTTAAGGCATTATAAGCAAACAAGTTTCTATTAATTTATTATTATTACTGTTTGGTTTTTATATTTAATTTATGTCGGGTCTATTCACGGGATTGTAGAAGTAATGTTTTTAACTAGATCCACGCTGGATAGCTCAGTCAGTATAGCGACTGGCTACGGGCTGGACGACTGATGGGTCGGAGTTCTAGTCCCGGTAAGGTCAAGAATTTTCTCTCCTCCACGTCTTCCAGACCGGCTCAGAAGCACATCCAGTCTCTTATCCAGTGGGTACCTGGAAGTACTTTCCCCGAGGGTAAAGTGCCTGGAGCCTGAAGCTGAGCACTCACCACCAACTAGTGCCGACGTCAAGAAAATGTGCATCTATACATCCACCCCCCCCATACGCGTTCAAGGCGTAGTGCTTAATTAGTTAAGTACAGGGACAACTAATCTTACGTGCCGACCATGTTCATCGGTTTCAGTATCGTTCATATCACACCTGAATCTTCTTCCTCGTGAACTTGGCTATTTATTGTAAGTAATGTATGAGGCTGTCATGTGTGTGCACAAAGGGGTTCGTGGTGATTCATAAAAGTTCACATGTTCATTTTGTCAGTAAAAGTAAAAACATATTCAGGGTTGAGTTACTTAACATTTCTTATTACATATTTATTGTTTATTTTTTATCTGTCCATCTACCTGTACATCTGT
>NW_019720585.1:580072-608692 GCF_002891405.2 Cryptotermes secundus
GTAATGGACATTCTGTAGAACATGTGACGTTTCAACCAAAAATGTTTATGTAGTTAAATCTAAATGTAGTTCCTGTACTTCAACTGCTACATCTGAATAAAACAGCGCTCAATTTTCTAAGAAAAGTAGCCTATTCAGGACGCTCCTTGTATACTACATACAAAATGCATCTCTTTCTCACCGGAATTAAACAAATTTTAAAGTCTGTCGATAAGCATCTGTCGTCCTAATTTCTGTGTAACACATTCACAGATAATGAAGATTATTTTATAGCTATTCTGAATTATATTTCCGTTGCGATCCGTGACCCACTTCGCAAATAATCTGCTTGTGTGTATGAAGAACCGACAAGCACCGCTGCTGCTTCAGTCACATATACGCGTATTTGTCTGCGAAGCTTACGAAAACGGCTATGATATTCGTCCATACGGATTTTTGGAATCTGAGTATTAAGAATGCACTTGGCACCCTCACATTCTGCTGCAGTTCATTTTAATATTGCTCTCACATATATTCCTAGGTCTTGAAAGTAATTTCTTCTCATCATGTTCTCCAAATAAAATTTTATACACATTTTTCACTTCTCATATTCCTTCAACAAACCCCTCCCATCTCGTTCTTCTTGACTTGGTCTCCTGTTAATATTTCAGGAATGGTGTAATTTATGAAGCTCCTCGACATGTAATTTTCTCTAATTTCACTTATATGTAAACTAACACATTTCATTATCCGTAATAACTTTGAGAACCTGATTGAACTTTGAACCGCCCTTTTTATAACGTTCATACTAGAATCTATCAAGTTATTTTGGTTATATTGTCACGTGCATGAGTAACTATAGATGGGGTTTGGAATGATAATTAGGTCGTAACGACAAGTAACCATAGCACTGTCATTAATTCACGCAATCTGCAGTTCACTACAGCACGTACTATGTCTTCTCAGTCTGCTGTCTTTTCACAGGTTGTCTGTTATCGGCTTCCAAAGCCGTAGATCCCTCAACTTCCGTGTTCAAGGCTTTACACCTTCGCTGACTGTCGCCTATCTCACTGCAGCTCCCGAGTGAACTAACTGGCTTCCAACTGCCGAACCCTCAACTCCACTCCACTAACTCCCAAGCAGGCGCCCAACTCACACCGAACTCCTACTCCTCTTACCGCCGTCTCAAGGCTCTTACGTAATGGCAGTTGCTCCCCGTTATATAGCCTCGGCACGGACTGCATAGACAACACCGCTCCTAGCAGTTTTTCTATTGCTGCATCATGTAGCGAACACAGCTTCCCAGTTACTCCATTGTTGCGTGTTAGGTATCTGTTGCTGCCAGTACTTAACAGTGGCTGTTTTGTAGCTGCTTACTTCAAGATCGTTGCCTAGCAACCACACTATTTCAGACTATAAGGAAGCGGTCGTTGCCTAACTGAGGTAAATTCCTGATGTCAAAATCGAACTCTCCAGGCAGATAAGAGTGAATTGTAACATCAGCCAAGGGTACAGGTCTCTCGCAGTGGACTCTGTAACTTTCTCAGCCTGGTCTCTTGAAGAACTGAGCGTCGTTAGGGAGCCCTTAGCGAGCGGGATGAGGTAACGGTAACTCACTAGAAGTTCTGTTCCAATCTTGTCCGGGACACCGGCTCTCCTAACTTATCCATTCATCCCACGCTATATAGTCTAACTGCTTACATAACTCGATGAAAGGATATGAAATCCCTTGAAATTATGGCAATAGTTACGTATATCCCAGATAGAATTCTTCATAACCACCGCTGCGAGACCCCTAGTTCGTGCACAATGGCTATGTACTTTCGATTGAGAAGTCGTTACCGGTTGCTAAGAAGCTGTTGTGGTTTGTGACACTCGACACTATGCGCAGCACTTGTTACTCGTACTATATAACTCTCCTCTCAGCTTGCATCACTTTGCTTCAGGGCTCAGCGCTGAGGCAGACCTTTATCTTAGGCATACTGTGAACAGTAAGAGGAACAGAAACGCCTTGCTCTGGTTTCGTACACACGTTTTCCGAGTTTACATATCTCATGAGCTTTCATGTTCGTTTATTGCACATATCATATATCATATTGCGTAGAATCAGATATTGTTTGTTGGAAGGTCAATGTTCTTAGTGTCCATTATGCATAAAATTCTTAAAAAAAAAACATAGAACAAAGTCCTCCATGAGCAATAAGAGTCAATAAATTGCCGGACTGTTGCAGCTTGCCTATAGACTCTATTCTGAGTCACGTGAATCCAGTTCAAACTCTCACAAACTTTTTCCAATAAGACCCATTTTAATATTGTAACGCATTACTGATTGTTAGGCAACGCCCGCAACACATACGCGGTCAACAATACAGGAGTGGTGTTTTCTGTGGTCCGTGCGGCGACCGTTGCTATGCAAAGCCCGATACACTATTATAATACAATTAATATTCCACCGTTTGTTGTTAAAGAAGAGGTAAAGCTATTCCTGCAACAGGCCGTGGAGGCCCATAGGGTTGTGAGACGTCGAGGCGCCAACATTTTCTAGATAATCGGCTCACAGATGGCGGTAAGGTTGTCAGCCTTACGAGCCGGCCGGACTTTCAGTTTACTTACAAACTACGCCGAAGGATATACGGTATTGCACGACAGAAACAGCTTATTATAAAACTTACATCATACACAATTTCTAGAAGTAGTTGTTTCATTTCACCATATGAAGTATTATTTGAATGGTTAAAGTGGTTATCATTTTTGGTAATCAAATTAAAAATATTTTGCATTGACATTACATTTTTCTCATTACATACAAATGCCGTTGTCTAGGATTTGACGTGGCACTGAAGCAATCTTTATTAAATAAAGAGAGACAAAAGGTGTTTTACAAGTCAGTGACACTTTAAAGGTAAATGAAATATACTAAAATAATACATAATATTTAGGTGAATTTTATATTTACAATTATTATACATGCAGCAATATAAAATGATTTTACAAAAATAAAAAGTATGCATTTAATCTCTGAGCTGTTACCCGTAGTGACGTCCTCAAGAGCCTGATATTCATTCGCATTTCAGTAAGTTTCAAGCCAAGAATATTAGCATGAAAATCATACCGAAACTAGTGCAGGAATTTCTTTTTCTTATTTTTACATTTTCGATAATTACTCCAAGACAACACGCTTCAAGCTAATGTTGTTACTTGTACTGTTCGCGTATAAATTGCTTTGGTGCTCTTATAAATTTTGAATAACTCATATATATAAAATGTTTTATAATGTAACTTTGATTATGAATTTTTTTATCTACAGTTTCAAAAGCAAATACGGTATCTCAAAATCAATGAAAGAACGGAATTATATTAGTTGCAGTAAACGAATTTTGAAGGGAAGTTATGATTAAAATATAAAAGAGAAACACAACAGACATGCCAATAGAGAAATTAAATTATATGACTAGACTGCAACCATTTACTAAGTTTGTTCCAAATTCGTATTTAGAGATATGAAACTCATATTTTGATAGGGTTCATTTTCCGATACACTCTCTATATTAGAATAGGTTGTAAATGGCCATTTAAATATAGTTAAACAAGAAATGTGAGAAAGTACACAATAGCATGACACACCGTAATCAACTGAACTTCATTAACTACGCCCTATTTATATGAATTTTAACATAATATCAGTTTTAACCTATTATAAGAATATATTATTCGGATATTAAATTGTTTGTATATATGTATATAAATTGCAAATTTTCCATTCAGTATGTACTTTAGTATTTCACCTACCAAGAACCACAGCGAAAAAGCAGATTTACACCTTATCGAAACATAAAACTGTTACAAAATGGCAACATAAAAGTTAACACGACACGCACTAATCAGCTGAAATATAATAACTCTGGTCTATACCAATGAATACTTAGATAATATTAGTTTAATCTTTTGTAAGGCGTTTATGACTCGCATACTTAATATTTTAATAAAAATTGTAAACTTTCCCTTTAATATGTTACAACCCCTGACGACGGTATTGTACACAGAAACATGTCGGTTTTTTTAACAGTATGTAATCAACACAACGAAATAGACTACATACGCTTAGATGGAAATTTACATCCTGTTGTAACAAAAACTTCTTGTCTCTTTCCAACTTCTGACACTGCCGCCGAAATTATTGTTATTTAAAACAATGTAGATACTTAATGTTCTGCAAAATTGTATTTCGTTTATTTATATATGAGCATTGCCTGTGTCTTTTTTTCATTAGACGGAAACATGGTATGTTAATTGGCATAAGACATCGCTTTAACTAAGTTAGAAACTAAGGCCTTTATTTGAAAAATATTCTACTTCACGTAATATTGTAAAAATTATTTATATGAAATAGTGCTCGTCTCTTTTTAATTATGACACACTCTTTACAATGTCTTCTATGTTTGTAATACAAATCAAGAAAAGAAATATTTTGTAAAATTTATAAATAAGTGTGTGAGAATAAGTAACATCGTGGTCATGTTTCGCTTGCTTGTAAACAGTTTCCAACGCTTCTAACAACTTTAAATAGTCGTGTGTATCATCCATGTTTGCATTAAAACATATCAGGCAAAGATATGTCTACAAGACTACAGTGACATATTTCCGTAAATGAACTGTTGTAAATATTATCGTATTGTATATAATTATGCCTGTATTTATGATCTTTATGTGACTTTGATATTGTAGAATTAAAAACAGACATGTAGACATCTTCGTGAACTGTGGTTTATTAAATTCTTATCATAAAATTTATGGGGGAATAACTGCATTATGAATGTAATTATTTGTCTATCTGGCTCTCGAAAATGAAGTGGTCAGCATAATTAATATGTCTTCCGCAAAATTATTCATGTGCTTCAACAGCAAATTATTATGACAAATACGGCGTCACTAATGCAGGAATATTCATTGAGGAGAAACTGTGGGCTTAGTATTAGTTTTGCTTTCTATATGCACATATGAATAATCATGTCAGTAGAGTCCGAACTCGTACTGAGAATGTGATAGGATGAAGGACAGGTCACTGCACGCAATGGTTACACAGCTCACAAATCNAACCAGTGGTCCAGTGATTGAGGCTAGCTCTTTCTAAGGGACCCAACTGAATAGGTGTTTTCCTTCACCTGAGGACGGAAACAGATCCAGTTTCCGAAACGTCGTGTTTTTATTTGTTATCTTAAAAACCAGGACGATGGATAAAGTCCAAAATCCCAACATATCAATGAATAATCATGTCAGTAGAGTCCGAACTCGTACTAAGAATGTGATAGGATGAAGGACAGGTCACTGCACGCAATGGTTACACAGCTCACAAATCCGTAAGGCGTTGCACACCGAATTCCAGACGTGAAGTGATGACGTCACAGATAAGAATACTGTTAAGTCTTGTGTTCTATGTAGTCTGGTGTTATCATTGGTGGAAATCATACCCACCGAGACCGCCCAGTTCAGCCTCGTGCGCCGCAAAACTAAGAGGCGCATGCTCCTGACCTAGGGGCTGGTGGGCAAACACCACAGGGGCTTCCGCTTTCTTGGGAGCAGAAGGAGGATGAGTGGCGTGGCCGGACTTGATGACCTCAGCATTGAATCCGTTGTGCTTGTCGGAAGTGTACTTGACCGTACGGGTGGTGCCGTCGGGTTCCACCAAGCTGTATTGACCCTTAACGACATCACCGTCTCGTTGTTCGGACTGCTCCTTGATGTCGCCTGTGTGCTGATCATTTACTCCGTACTTGAACTCGTACTTCGGGTGCGCCTTCAACAAGTGAAACAGGGCAGCGATTTCTTAACATATACACATCTGTCGCACTACTAGCAGTCCTAGAATAAATTTTATAAAACAACCCGTTATTTGAAAGCCGATCTTGGCAGATTTAAAGCATTTCAGTTGCCCTGAAATTCTTGGTTACCGGGATATTTTTGGTTAGAAAAATTCGGAACCATATAACACGTCCGAAGAACAAACACAAGGGTAGAGAACGGAGTTTTTATGATTTTAAAGAGAATGAATCATGAATTATATTTTTCATATATCCCATTTCTGGAGCTTCGATATCTCAGTCGGTACAGCGACGGGCTAAGGATGTACGGCCGGGGTTTAATTCCCGGCGGGGGCAAGATATATTTCTCAACCCCACAGCGTCCACACTGGGTTTAGGGGCCCGCCTAGCCTCCTACCCAAAGGGTACCAAGGAATTTTCCCTATTGGTTAAGCGGCCAGGACGTGAAGATTGACGACTCGCCGCCACCTATGGCCGAGGTCAAGAATGGCGGAGCTATGCTTAATTACAGTTTTACTGACAGATCTTTCAATATTGTTTTCAGTAGGAGTTTTATGATTGCGGTTTGAACCTAATTCTCTACTTCTCGAATACTAAGCTAATCCACTAACCTTGCCCCCGGGCGGTACAGGAATTGTCTCGATAGACTCTTTCTCAAATACTTCCAACTGTAGCTACAAATATAATATAATAATGCGGTATTTTATTTATTTTGTTAATTTGATTTATTTATTTACTTGTTTACTCAAGGTCCCAACGGACAGTTATTAAGTAAACACAAACAAAAGAAAGACGCAAAATAGAAATACATAAACGACATATAAGACAAGGCAACTTGTCCCATTTAAACAAGAATAAGAGTAGCAGCAAATCATCGGCATAACTGCAGTCACCTGAAGATGGAAGTTAGGGTCCACTCCATAAGATACAATGTGATTCTAAATTATTCTCGAGGTTGTGAAATTGAATACTTCTTGGACATATTACGTGTCACTAAAGGTGAGTATGTTGAATTTGTTTAGCATTGTACAGTATTGATTCTACAAGTAATAAAACTTTATGGGTTACACTTTCTTATTACGAAAACAGTTTTATTTTCCGGTTTGAAAATTACGGGCAACGAAAACCCCGACAATAGTTTAGAATCACTCTGCATTATGCAGAGCCACTGAATACCTCAGGCATTGGACAGTGGCCAACGTACTGGTACGAAATTTACCACTGTAAAAGGAATGTTACTTTCTAGCGCCAACTGACACAAGCTGACACTTTCAACTCACGTATTTCTCTACTACGAGGTGTTTAACCAAGGGCGCTGCATGTTGGTACTGCACTGAAGCTGGAGAGTAGTGGGGGAAATCCTCGTACTCCACAGGGTAGGCAACAATCGCTACAGCCAGGCAGGCAAGTCCCAGTGCTACCTGCAATGCATCGGCAGGCAAATAGCGCTGGGGGGTCATAGCAACAACATTCGATTATAATTACTGCTCCAGATTGTGCAGCATCTCCTCACTTTCGGCTTCGACTATGGACTGAAGCGAAGCGAATTCTTACCAAAAACGTCCCTTCCTTTGCCAGTGTTTGAGTTGAAGTGATGTTTTATTTCTGTTACTTGTGGTCTGTATCAAAGCTTGAGTGCAGTCAGAGGTAATAGTCAAGTAAATTATAATAAGCAATAGACAAATTGCATTAAAATTTTATTTTAAAAACGCATAAGCAAAAGGGGAGAAAGACAGAAAACGAAAATTTAACTCGCCTGAAAATAAACGATAAGCTAGATATGAAGTAATACTACTCAAGATTGATTTCTATATTTATGCGTAACTCATATTTTAGGAACGCCCCCAAAACACTTAGATATAAAGCAAGCCATTCAAAGTCGTTAAGGAGTTACTTCTAACTCAGACTGAGCTAATAATATTTGGTTTATTATGATGTTTGTAAACAACAGTTAAAAGGCGATTTCAATATGATAGCATCTCTCACCTTGAGTATTTCCTGTGTAATTTTATGCTGTAAAATGTTTTATAACGCAATGTAATATTAGGGATATTTTGCGTTTCATATTTGCTTATACTGCATTATGAGTAAGAACAAACAGACGGAACTGGCTCTACACTTCGTAGCCAGTAACTTGACACTTGCTTATTTACACAATGTACTGGCAACTTTCTAAAAATTTTCTATTTGCCTTAGCTATACAGACTGTAGTCACGCAGTAGGAGAAGCGAACTTCTGAAGTCCTGCCTACAGCTTACATAACGAAATCAAGATGACCAATTTATTTTTCTTAATGTTCTTTCAAATTATTACAATTCATAAGCAGCCATTTCGCAGTGAGAAATGCAGTTGTTTTATATTAAAGTATAATATTAAAAACCGAAGATCAGACTTTATATCCAAGTGGACTTAATTTTGTCTCGCGCTCACACATTCCCACTTTTACCTGTATATCGCTTTCCGAAACGATTTAACCTTAGAGAATGTTTCGTAGGATCTACTGCTGGCGTATGTATATGTTTTGTCTGTTCTCCTACGTCCCCAGAAGTACATTAAAGAATTACTTTCCTGGACAACGGTAATGAAGCTTATCCATGGCCTTCAGTGCTGATAATTCATTCATGGTAGTTGTCTGGCATTTCGGAAGGTTCAGTGACTTTATTCATTGCACGATTTTGCAAATATGTACGATAGTTTGTTTCCTGGAATTTTGTGTAGAACACATATTTGGGATCGCCCATTTATACACAACGCGCAGCTGGACATCTTTTTTCCATACTACGCTGTATCAAGACATGTTGCGTCACACTGGCGTAGTAAATAGCATCTGGACCAATTTCTATTTGACAAAGTATGGAAGGAAAACACGCATTCAGAATAGGTATAAAACCCATGCCTAAAATTAAAATTTAACGGTTTTCTATTCATCATGCCAAAATTATATGGATTATGATATATGTTTACATTCATTCTGTTTGCTGAAATGTCATCTGAAGGGGAATGTTTTAACCTAGTGGCAGTAAATAATATTGTCACGTGGATACCTATTGCTAAGCCACGGCTCGGTAAACAAACCTCAACCGCGACTGTTGCTATGCAATGAATCGGTAAACACGAATCAACAAGAGAGACTAAGTTTTTTGCTTGGTCCTTGCCCAGGACTTAGCTCGAATACAATCGGCGCTACAAGGCAAATGAGGGTGCAGCTGTGGAGTGTTAACCAAAATCTCCATTGCTAAGATTCGTACCAGGAAATGTCTAGTGAAAACACTGCAGCGCATTAGCCACTGTGGAGAGCTGTTACAAGTGAAGACTAGTGGAAACAGACTGAGAAGGCATAGTGCGGAGTGATTTGGAAATCAACAACAGTGTTCCATTTATTTGTAGTTACGACGTATACCAATTCACCAATCCAAACCCCGTCTATAGTCACTAATACACGCGGCAATATAAAGATAGAGAAAATTTAATTAAAATGAATATTCTTTCGGTCCCTCCAACAGACACTTCTAGGGCTATCAAATCAAGTAGACGAAGCTATAAGAAATGTATACAAGTTTGATTGGAGCAGACCACTTAAGAGCCACGTACAGGACAGTTTAATACTAAAATGGGTGCCTAAAGAAGATGGTGTGTGAGGGATGAACAAATTCAAACTGCCTCCTTTACTCCCCAGGAAAATTCCTGGTACTCATTTCTGTAAGAGGCTGAGTCGACACAAAGGTCATGATGCGGCTGGAAAGACTAGGTTAACTGAAGAATCCAATGACCTCATCAAAATCGAACCAACGACCTTCCAGCTTGTAGCATAATTCCTCAGCCAACTACGCTACCGCGTTAAGTGAAGTAGTATATATTCATATATTTGTCGTAATAAATAAATAGTTGCATTTTTATTATGGTTTATTTAAAACACCAGGTTTACAATAGTATCCATTAAAAGAGCGGGTTTATGTAAAGTTGAATTGAACTAGCCTCGTAAGCATCCCATCTCATTTATCTCTTTCCTGTAAATTTTTCTTACATTAATGTTCAAAGTTTACACGTGCTCCATATCTGATTAATCCCATCCTCTTTGTGGTTATTGACACTAGAAATATTGCGAGGCAGCGTAAGTCCCTTTGGAAGTTTCGGATGCGATATTATTAAATTGCTTCGTCAGATACTGACAACTCTTCAGGTAACTTCACAGATCCAAATGTGTAAGGCGGGATGGTATCAAACTGATATTAAGGAAATGGAATATGGAGGTGTGAATTGGATACATATTTTAGGGTCAGGAGGGGTCGCTTGGTCTGATCTTGTCATCATTCTAATTCCGCATATGTCTCGAATGTTGTAACTCGTTGAACTAATATCGTCCATTTAAGAAGGACCCTGTCCTGTCATATTAGATCCTTATTCTCCAAAATACTGTTCTTAGAACTTCATTATCAGTCACATAAACGTAGGGATTGAGGTCTTCACGGGGCTGGTTATGAAGTATTACACTTTCTGAGAAATAACGTCCTGTAGTAAGTTGAAAGTTAACCGATATTTCGGAGGAACAGAGCTCTTCTTGCTAATTTCTTGCTTATCTTGTTGTTCTACCCTGAAGAAGTAGGTGACCAGCTTCGAAATGTCGGTTGACTTTCAAGTCAATACACGGCGATATATTACAGGAAACAGAACTCTTCAAGCAGATGTAACTTCTCATAGTGAGAGCAACGCACGCATAATGGTGGGGTTCTTACATGGCTGTGACTGCTGAAACTAGCCTCCGTGAAAGTTGTCATGTAAGAGAATAGTACACGTATTCGCGTGGTCTACTGTGCTGTGTGCTTTGCTATATATAATTCGTCCTTCTGTTTTCGATTATGAATTACAAGTATTTTGAGTTTTGCGACTGCTTTGCATGAACATCCGACAAGATGGCCAATAGCATAATTTCCGTTGCCAGAAAAAATAAGCAAAACACACTTTTTAGCTCACATGAGGCAACAAAGAAGTGAATCGCGTTATACTTACGAACTTTATGTAGATTAATTGTGTTAGAGCAGAAATTTATGAAGAAAATTATTCGCCTGAGGAAGATGAAATACACTGGAGAAATTTACACATTAAGGAACATTATAATGTTAATCCACACTAAACTTTAGTAGGGTGATTGTGGTGGAATCAATGGAGGTGAGATAAACAGGGACTGTAGCACGCGTGGCAGGGATAATAAATTCATATAACACTTCTGGTTATCAAACTTTAAAGGCACCCAACTTAGAAAAACTGAAAACACATAGGAGAATAATATTTAGGTGGATCTTTAGGAAATGAAGTGCCGGGAAGTGGAATGTACGAGAAGCAGGGATTAACTCTCAAGGACACAAAACAAAACTAAATTCGTGTAAGAGGGCGGAGAATTTCATGAGTAACTTTGTAAATGTTTGCTTCCCAAGAAGGGCTTACCGTAAGTGACGTTACGTTTTCATGTCATATTATTATTATTATCATTATCATCATCATCCTTATCATTATTATTATCATTATCATGGTTATTATTATTATTATTATTATTATCATCATCAATTACAAATATCCATTCAGAGCTAAGTTGAAGTGAAACTCAACTTCATTTACGACGTCGTAACACTCACTGAGTGGTACCCACATCGATTCTCTCTCGGGACCGGAACTTCTGATTGTATTCATCGCGTTCTATCCAGATAATGCTGGATTTTTTAAGGAACCATGTCCCCAAGTATTTCTATCAACGGCCACAAAAAAGTATATTGAGGAGAATTACCTGCTTTCATTCATAACCACACACTACATATTTCGACTATAATTAGTCGTTATCAGGTGTAACACACAAAATAGTAAAATCCCTGTATTGGTAGTGCAAAGAGTTTTATATATATAACTATAGAAATGTTAAAATCTATAGTCGGACTTAATGTTTATACGGACATGTGTATTGACTTGATAATTCCTCTATCACTATACAATTCACTGTAATGTCTTCTTATGCAGTTTGGGATCTCTACACTCTTACACCAAATTAAAATTCTATGCTGTAAGTTAATTTTGAAATTCGGAGTTTACTTTGGTGCTTTGTGGGTAGCCAGGTGTGTCAAGTGCAGTTTAATGTGAATCTTGAAGAAAGAGTGGACAGGTAATTACGATTTTTACACCTTGTCCTTGAAGAAATTATTCAGATGGTGGAAGGCGGATATTATTTTTGGGCAAGAGGTGGGTGCTGAACCTAGCCTGTTTTACAGCACAAAGTACCTGACTCATGTTTAGTCCGACGGAAATGCATCAAAAATATTCTTGGAACCCATGCGTTTGACACAACGTTATTAAACAAAGCAAAGTATTAAAATAATCTGACCAAATCTGTGCAGCATAGCCTTTTTATGAAACGAATATTCTATCAGCTACTCTACAAATTCCAAGCAGTTCATGGAATCTGAAATGTTCATTTTCGAATACACAAGCTCCAGCCATTGGATCCTATTCCGAATCAAGTGAATCCACTCTACACTACAATTTTGAGATCCATTTCGGTATTATCTTCTTGTCAAAGCCCATATCTTCTGAGATACCTTGTCTCATCCCATTAGTAATATCATTTTATACTAACTAGAACTGACTTCATGAGGATTAGCCCTTCCTGAGAAACCGCCAATTGTGCAGCTACTCAAGAGCTTTCCAACATTTTATGGAACACGAAGGCTCATTACAGTGTTCACAAGAGCCCTCCACTGGTCCCTATCCTCAGCCAGATCAATCCAATCCATACCATCGCATCCATATTGTCCACCCACAAACGTCTTGATCTTCCTAGTGGTCTCTTTCCTTCTGGTTTTCCCACCAATATCCTATATGCATTCTTCTTTTCCTCCTCCTCTTCCTCCTCATGCCTGCTACATGTCCTGCCCGATCATTCTAATTATACTTGGTGAAGAGTACAAGTAATTTAGCTCCTCATTATGCAGTTTTCTCCAACCTCCTCTCACTTCATCTCTCTTCGGTCCAAATATTCTCCTCAACAACCTGTTCTCAAAAACACCGTCAATGTTGGTCCCTTAATCCATGATACATATGTAATCGCCATCTTGTAGTGCACTCAATTTCATATGTCGCTTCTTACTACATGTTTCGGCAACATAGTGCCAACTTCAGGTTCGTTATTTACGCTAAGCTATTACATTGTTTGCCATCTTGTGTCTTTCATAAAATTATTTAGAAAGTATAAAATTTGTATATACTAAAACTTGTTAAGGTTTTGCCTCGCAGCCAAAAAGGAAGGACACATCACAGACACAGTACACACAGAAACGACTCCCATAGTGGACGAACCATACAATACGCGAGTTTAAATTAAGACATATAGATGAATAATCTTAACAAGTTTTAGTACAGTTGACGAATAATGTACTTTCTAAATAATTTTATGAAAGACACAAGATGGCAAACAATGTAATGACTTAGCGTAAATAACGAACCTGAAGATGGCACTATGTTGCCGAAACATGTAGTAAGAAGCGACATATGAAATTGAGTGCACTACAAGAAGGCCATTACATATGTATCATGGATGAAAATCAGTGCAACAGGACGTTAAAATACAACATCGCTCCCTTAAAGTCAGAGATCAAGTCTCACATCCATACAAAGCCACAGGCAAAATTATAATTTTGTATAGTCTAATTCTTATGTTTTCACACAGCATACAAGCTAGAATTTTATATATAATTTCAAATTTCGCCAGGGAGCGCCACATGACCCACACATCTCAAAATCCTTGATTTGACCATCCTAATACTACATTCCATACGCGAAACGGATCAAGGTCGGTTTAAATGTATAACCTATTTTGTGACAAATTAAATATAACCAATTAAATCTCACTTGTGTAACCTGTGTAGCATAAACTCCGAACTCTTATCTCTGGAAATGTTCTGTCAGCTGATATGTGATGCAACCTCTCTAAACTTTCGCACCATGTTATGACTCAGCACTTCACTGTGAGCCTCAGACTCACAATGTACCCAGAAATCCAACTAAGTTAGCGCAATAGTTACATACCTTTGTGAAAGTCATTCTTGCCTACAAGTGTTGGAAGCTGAATGCTTGGACGATCAGTGATGATTCACAGTGAGCAGGTAACTTCTTATATACTCTCGCTTCCAGACGCCTAGTAAAAGTTCGGTAATGTTATGGTGGGAGGAACCGCTATGCGTCCCGTGAGAATAGCAAGTAGTGTTAGCAACAGTCAATGCATAATTTCTTTTCCGTCTTTCCCTTAAACTTTATTCATGATTTGCTTTTGCTCTTCTCTAATAATTGGTAAAAATATATGAAGAATCATATGTGGCCCACGAATTTTAGGAATAGAGAATACCGTATTTTTCTCTTAATTATGTATTCTTATGAATACCTACTCCACTTTTTGTAAACTCGGACATTCGTCACGACAAAACCAAAGGCATTTATCTAGTTTTGGATTATCTTAGCAGACGCTCCTGATGATTACTCAATTCAATTCAGTTCAATTCAATTCTTTATTATTTATGGAGGGAGTCAACAGCCACAAGGCCAATTACAGACAGAGCACACTGTAGATAAAAGTAATCACATTATGGACAATCACAACATAAAGTCAAAGTCAAATTACAGGGAAGCACTTGAAGAAAAACACATTAATGCAGAGAAGTAAAAAATAAAGTAATAAGAATAATTATAATTTTAGTAACAAATCTGAGTTTTTGTTGAGAACTGAGAAATGTAAAATATAAATATTTAGAAAAAACAATAGTAATTCAATTCAATTCTTGTTTATGTAATAATGAAATTGTATTAAATTCAATTCTTATTTATTTATATGCTAACTTAAGAGCCCAAAAGCCAATTATAAAATGAGTACAAATAAAAAAAGCGAAACACAAACAAAACACGGAAACAAGGCAACCTATAGGCCTACCATTTGAATAATCCAGATAATTTTTACGTAACAATTAAGAGCTCAGTGGATAATAATAATAATAATAGTAATACGAGAAGTACATTTGTATAAAGACGCTGAATTTTAGAAAAAGATTAAGTAAGCGGTAATGTTATCTAGAGGAAATACTTTCGGCAAAAATGACATAAATACAAACGGAGTGGAAATAACTCCTAATATCCCTTTCCCGTCAACTTGCAACAGGCGAACACGATGGCCGTTATCTCATTTACTACTAATTAACGAGACTTAACGTTCCTTTGACACCACAGTTTTACCAATTATATGACTGTCCAACGATCACTTTGTCCTAGATAACACTGACGACAATTTGTAAATTTTGCTAATATCTATTAGCACTACATTAACTCCGCACATTTAATATTATCCCTATGTTAATTATATAATTGTCCATTGTACTAATATGTAATCGTACTTTAATCTCAATTACCTTATTAATGGCCGGAATTACGGAAATAGATCCCATCACTGCCTAAGTCGCTAATACACCGTAAACATAAACATTAATAATGTAAATTTATTTTCTGTAAATGTGGAGGCTGCAATTCTGACTGAAACATAGATACCTACCACTGCTGCATAACCAAGATGACTATGCAAGTCACGTTTCCATCAGCCAAATCCGTTTGTAAATAGAATAACATTAATCACAATTCTTTCCAATAAAACTAATTTATCCTCAAAACTGTGTTAACTTAACTTTGTGCATCGCGAGAATATGTGGATGACATCTCCACTATGAAGTATATCTGCGTAGTGTTGTGCTTAAGCACAGAGAATATTTACTCCTTCCACCAGTACCTCCCAGGCGACTTCTAAAGGAGTTTCTGTAAAATTTTATGTGTTTCACGTGTCTTTATTATAAACCAGATTCGTACCTCATTTAACTTGAGATACATTGTTGTGGCTTCATTTCATAACTCCTTCATATCTCTTCAGGGACATACTTGTATGTACGCGTTCATTCAAAGTTCTTCAGGTCTTGCGATGGGTCGATCTTGTGTCCGAAGGATACCACTTCATATCTAATAAATTTATTTTCAGGGTCAGTCTCCAGTCAGAAAGAATCAGGTCATATGAACTTATTCTACACTAAACAACAGGAAGATAAATATAACTAAGTGTGGCTTATTCATGCGAATCTTATTAAACAAAAACAAACTCCTTGGCCTGTAGTCCGCAAGCGAACTATACCGACTGAGCGACCACCGCTTGCCGGCGAAGTTAATCCCAACTTTTGCGCATAGAGAGTATCACGTGGTCAGCGCAACGGATCCCCACTGCCGTTAATCTCGGTTTTCTAGACCGGAATCGCTATTTCCTTGGAATAGCTCCTCTGTTATCCACACGAGTGGACCCTGGTCCAAACTCACTATTTCTCAGAAATTCTGGTAGCACCTGGGATCGAACCCGGGACCTCTGGATCTGTAGCCAGGAACTCTGACCGCTAGACAACAGAGGCGGTCTCAAATCTTATTAAACAATGAAAATATAAATTTTCATATAAGTATATGTGAATTCTCCTATTTTGAGCTCGACCACGAATCTAATATTACTTTGTCCACTGCTCTAACAACTAGCTAATTCGCGTCTCTAACAAATGAATTTCTTCCCTCGTACGGCATTTTATGGGTATGAAAATCACAGGTCCTCAGTTTCTCTGGGTAAATTTTTAGCAAAGTTCTTCGCCGTTCAACTGCCAATCTTTACGTACCTCCTCACTTGCATAATTGTAGAATTAAATTTTGAGTGCCCCAGAAGCAAGCGATCTCCTAATACTGTATGGACTAGTGTGCACCTTGCCATATTTCTTGCACTAACTATCGAACTAGCTCCATGGAGCTGAATCCTCCTTGAGAAGCTGTCAGTCGTTCAGTAACTCACCACTTCTCCAACATTTTATGGAACCCGAAGGGTAACGTGTTCATTAGAGCCCTTCCACTGGTCGTTATCCTGAGTCAGTTCAATCCAGTATAACCGTTTTCCTTAACTTATGTAGTATATCCGAACAATCCGTCCAAATAGAGGCCATTTGTTATATTTAGAAACAAAATGAGGAGTTAGCCCGACGCCCAGCCCCTAAGCTGCAGGACCACTCCTTACTGATTCTCCGCGACTACTCATTCAATATATTCGCAACTATCCTTCATATCTGGAGGCCGTCTGCATCCTAAACTAGAGGGCGCGTTATGCCGTCGTGAAAAGGGACCTAATTAAGATGGATTTCTTGTACTGTGTGTCTGACAGATACTAAGAACTGTTAACCCCTTGACTTTCAAGCTGTGGTTGGAGCTTCTGCGCGTCAAGTCTCAGATGTAAAGCTACAAACAACGGCTTTGTGGAAGCTAGTAGCTTTGATGGTTTATATATATTGTAAAGTGGATGGTCAAGACGTTGCTAGGTAATTTACCGTTAAATACTTTGCAACCGAATACACGTAAGGCAGCAATGGGAGTGAGGCTTTTTCTATACGCTCGGCGCAATGATCGTTGCTATGAGACAGCTTATTATACTTGTACACGTTCCAAAAATATAGCTGTTTTCTGCGTGGTCAGTGCGGAGGCTATATAACGACACTTAGAGACAGATTTTAAGATTAAATTTGTAAATATATGTAAATACTGACAATGTACTTACTAACACAGATTATGACTGACAAATGACAGACCCGACCTCTCGTCAGAGAGGGCGCCCCAAATGAACAGGACAGTAACTTTCATATAAAGAAAAAAAAATCTGGTCATGAGCCCCAATCGGGGCTTGACACTAAGACAGACAGACTGATTGACCGTCAGTCGCAATGTGGCTTTGACCTTGGCTTTGAACAGAAGCGAATATTTGAGAGTGTTTGAGTGTCTTTAAGTAACTGTAAGAATTAGAGCAGCGGGAATTTCGTAAAGACCTGTGAAGATTTAAAGTGTGATTTGAAGACTTTTAATTACGTGCAATATCTGGAGTGATCTGAAGTGACAGTTTCTGTGTTGAGATCCATTATCAAGACAGGACTAGTTTGTGCGTGCAACAGTGGATTATGATGTCTATGTAAATCAGAGATAGCGCTGTATTTAAGTGTAATTAGGCTAGGAGAGCGTGTGTAACCAAGCTGCTAATAAATCCAATCATAGGAACTAGAAGCCGTCATTTCGTCACGCGTACGCTCCTACACGTGACAATACAGTCGCCTTAGACATGTACGTAGCTTAATTAGTAACCCACGCAGTAGATTAGTAATGCCGTAAAAACGTAATCTTTAATACTGTGATCAAGAATTTCGATTCATTTGTAACTTAACAACAACAAAAAACCTCCGTGGCCTGTAGTCCGCAAGCGAACTATACCAACCGAGTGACCGCCGCTTGTCGTCGAAGCTAGTGCCAACTTTTGCGGATAGATGGTGTCGCGTGGTCAGCGCAACGGATTCCCAATGCCGTTAATCTCGGTTTTCTAGACCGGAGTCGCTATTTCCTTGAAATAGCTCCTCAATTATACACACGAGGCTGAGTGGGGGGGCACGCTGTGGCGTAGTTGGTTGAGGCACTATGCTACAAGCCAAAAAGTCGCGGAATCGAATCCCGTTGAGGTGGATTTTTTAAATTTACCTAATCCTTCCAGCCGCAATATGGCCCTGGGGCATCTAAAAGAAATAGTACCAGGAACCCTTCTGGGCCGTAAACGGCTACTGGCCGGCGCGTAAGACTTGCAACCTCACCGCCATCTATGAGCCGATTGTCTAGAAAATATGGAAGCCTCAACATCTCACAATCCTATGGGCCTCCAAGGCCTGTTACAGGGATACCTTTACACCTAACACTTTTTGAAGGAATGAAATGGATTGAGTTGGCTCACGATAGGGAACAGTGACGGATTCTTGTGAACACGATACTAAAACTTCGACTTCCCTAAGACGAGTGGCACTTCTTGAGTAGTTAGAGGGCATTGAACTGCACAATAAGACAATGTTCCACCGGCAACAATAGCAAGTGTAGGGCTCTTATAAAACGCGTAACGAGGCTCCGCGTTTCATAAGAGAAGGAAATTTTCTCGAGAAGCTAATCAGGCGACTAACAGCATCTCAAAAGTGACTATGTTTCATTTAGTTAATTGTTTCCTTTTTGCCTCACAAAATCGTTCTCTTCGGATATTCTTCAAGCCTTGGAGTTGTACATCAACGCTGCATGAACGCAGAGACGAAACCAATCGCAAATTTTTAACAGGCGCAGAATTTGTAAAAATTAATATTCGACATAAACTTCATTAAAATTGACCATCACGAGTTGAAATATGGACATGGCAACACGGCCAAACGAACGTTTGCTGCAATAGCCTTAATCAGCAGGAGGTTCCACTTTCTCAGTATTTGACTTCGACAGGATGTGCCCAGCTGGCAAGCGCGAACTCTTCTGTAAACGTAACATTTGTATCAGAGAAACACTGTGGACCAATGGCGTAGTAAGCACTTCCTTACCTTCTGTAAAATAATAACAGGAGGTTCCATTTATGAACAAATCTCTTTGAAATTTCTATTTATTTTTATGTTTTCTACGTTGAACTACGAACAATGCATAGTTTAGAACTGACTGCCCCCAAGCTGCACGAGCCAGTATAGCTCAGTGGGCTCAGTGGGTGGCTACGTGTTGTACAACCTCATTCCGAATCTCGTCAATGTGGATCTCCTGTTGGCCATAATATTCGGGCGAACTGTGGGGTCCCCTGACTCTCCCATCTAACTGTAACAGTGTGAGAAGCTGACTACTCACTTTCATCTGGAACAGAGTTTAAAAATGCTTTGAACTACGTCTGAAACCCGCATATGTTTGCAAGGTATGTAGATTGATATAAGGAAACATGTGTACCTGCTGCAAGACACATGGACTAGATGACTACATTTATATGAAAGTGTGGAACCTTTGCGCCTCAAGTGTTGGAGGGGAAACGCGAACCTGATCCTCCTGTTTTACTTTGTAGACTAGTAAATATATTCAAAAAATATTTCTCATGCATTACAGAGAGCGTCAAAATGAGACGACATTGTGTCACTATTTTTTAAATTATTGCAAAATTGCTACTTCCTTTATGGTCTAGTGGGCAGAGTTCCTAGCTACAGATCCAGAGGTCCCGGGTTCGATTCCGGCGCTACCATATTTTCTGGGAAGTAGTGGGTCTGGAACGGGGTCCACTCAGCCTCGTGAGAATAACTGAGGAGCTACTGGAATGGAAATTAGGCGCTCGAGTCTAGAAAACCGAGATTAATGGCCGTGCGGATCCGTTGCGCTGACCAACTGACACCCTCTATCCGCTAAAGTTGGCACTAACTTCGCCGACAAGCGGCGGTCGCTCGGTCGGTATAGTTCGCTTGCGGACTAAAGGCCACAGAAGGATTGCGTAATTGAGACACAGTTACTTTAATACATAACTGAGTGTAGTAGCGTCCGTCTTTAGGAACTGAGATAATTCATATTGCGCATTTCTGGGCTATCGCAATACGTAGTCCGGTATGTGGGGACCAACGATTCGGAGGAACATAATATTTCCATCTCCACCCTGAAAATGGAGCAGTATATTCTTTCGAATCACTCCTACCTACCTCCCAGACTACATTCTATCACAACACAGTAAGCAGCAATGAATTCTTGAGAACTTTGTTTTCATTAGTTGGCCAGGAATTTTACTTGCCTTTTGTTTAAACTTGAAGGTTCATTAAAAAGTTTAAAAAGACAAAGCTGTCCCTGTAACAGACAGTGAAGGCCCATAGGGTTGTGAGACGGCGAGGCTCCCACATTTTCTAGACAATCGGCTCACAGATGGCGATGAGGTTTTCAGCCTTATGCACCGACACCCCTTTACCCTCAGGAAGATTCCTGGTACTCATATATGCTTGAGGCTAAGCCGACCCCAGGGCCATAATGCTGCCTGAAGGATTAGGTAATTTGAAAGTTCCACCTCATCGGGACTCGTACTCATGAACTTCCTACTTGTACTGAACCAGATAAATCCAATTTTCTTCCTAAAACTGCGGCTTTCTTAATATAAATTATAATAAAAATATTTTGCCTACACCTAGAACTTCCAAGATGTTGCCTCTCTTCGGGTATATATTTCCATCTCAATATGCGCTCTACATGCCTTAATGTTCACGTCGTTACCCATTGCCACTGTTGTTGTCACAATTGTAGGTTTCCATTGGAGTAGAAACGGCCGGTGAAGGAAGCAAATCCCAGCATTTTGGCTACTGAACCGCACGATAAACCAGTAAGGAGATTGACATCTGTAAATCGTTTGAACCTGTGTGGGTTTCACTTCTGTTCATGCGTTACAACAATTAGACCCGTTGCGTGTGTTGTGTGGACACCCAATTGCAGTAAAGTAATAATAATAATAATAATAATAATAATAATAATAATAAATCACAGAGGAAGACTCCGGTAGTTGTGTGATAAAGAAAACGTATTTCCTCTTGCGCCGAACATCTGTTTTCATTCGTGAGCTCTAGCATTTGGTACCAAGACCCATGATTCGGTAACATGACTTGCATCCTATTAGTTTTTGCCTCTTCATACACTTGTCTGCTGTCCGTTACAGTGACTTATGTTTTCTCTTTGCACGGGCATATTCAAATATGGGAATAATATTGAATATGACCCATTTTCGAGTACCATAAATTTCCGTATAGGATCTCCTTCCTTTTTCTCTCTTATCTAAGAGTTATGGACAAAAATATACGAGGGAGTTTTACCTGTTACCTTGTACGAGTGGGTGTCATCCCTAGGGAAACCCTTAGATTGGCAATGCTCGAAAGCTGGATGTTGGGAAATACCTGTATATTTGAATCTGAGATGAAGTTAAATGAGGATAGAGACAAATTTATAAAGACATCTCCATAATAACTCCATGAGACCGATCCTCTAAGGAGACAACATTTACTCAGCAACTGAGGAAATTCCCAGAATTCTGTATAATCAGATGTTTCGTTACTGCCTTCACAAGAACCCGCAACTGGTCCCTATTGTGACTCAAATATATCAAGCCCGCCCATCTTATTTCTGTAAGATTCATTTTAATTTTATCCTCACATCTACATCTAGGTCTCTTCGGTGTCTCTTTCCTTCATTTTTTCCTATAAAAACCCTATATGCACTCTTTCCTCTCATGTGTGCTACATACCCTGCCTTTCGTATTGTCTCTGATTACATTATTCTAATAGTATTTCGCGAGGAGTACATGTTAAAAAGTTCCTCATTGTGCATTTTTCTCTGCCCTCATACTATTTCAGCCTTCTTAGGTCCAGATGATCACCTCAGCATATATTTTAGAAATATTCTCACTGTGTATTCTCTTGACAAGACAGACCAAGTTTCACACCCATGGAAAATTACAGGTAAAATTACAATTTTATGTATCATAATATTTATGTTTCTAGAAAGTAGGTAAGAAGGTAAAATGTTCTCAACGAAATACTAGTAGTTAGTAAGAAACATTCAACTTTATTTGGTTACTAGTTCCCCTTGAGTCAAAGTCTTTTCAAAATATTTGGAATGTATTTATTTTAAATCATAGCCTGTAGTTCTCACTGAATATTATTAGTTTGTTTGATCACTGAGAATCAGGTTAAGGGGGCAGGGCGATACACGAAGCACCAGAATAATGTGAGAATACGTACAAAATTTTAGTCGGAAATCCTTAAAGAAAGAGCTCATTCAGGAGACTTAGAATAATACTACAAAACTGGAAACTGTATACTTCATAATATACAGTAGAACTTGGTTATAACGTCATCAAAGGGACCTAAAAATAGTGTCGTTATAAACGAGTGTCGTTGTAACCGAAATGGGCACTTCCACAGTAGCCTTATGTTAGTCACGTAAAAATCTACCAAAAACCGAGTTAAAATGGTTGCATTTTTTAGTGAAATACGTAGTTAAGTACAGACTAACGTAACATTAACGTGGAATTGCCCAAATGTGTAATATCAAAGACATATTACAGCGCTTTTCACTGACAATACACACCGCACTAATACTGTATATTAAAGGTAGGCCTACTCACCAAATTACAGTAGATTACATCAATTGTTGTGCCTTACTGTACCTAGATACGAGTACAGTAATCAGTTATCTTCATCTGTTTCCTGTTACTTGCCCAATACACACTTTCTAAATTACGTTCAATGTCCATATCAGAGAAATTCAGGAATGAAAATGACGTTACATACGAGGTTGATGCATTTGTGCATGTCGTACTAAGCAAGGTATAAAAACAGTTGCTTTATGAGGAATTAGTTCGTACCATTGAATATTTGACGCAATAGACAAGGTGTCGCAGAAACCGATGTTGCTATAACCAAGTTTTACTGTAGTTGACAAAGTACCCAACGAGGTTCTTTGTAGTTTATCAAGTTCAATAGCCTTCAATTTATAGACTGTATTTAGGAAGAAATGCGTGAATTATCGTGAACAAAATTCATATTTCAACAGCACGCTAATGCTCAATTTAGAATTGCGACAAAATCTATGAAATTGTTTAATGAGTTATATGGGAAGTCCATTTATGGACTTCTATACAGTAAGTATTCTTTGTGACATGTCAATACGGGTAAAATAAAAACTGCAATATAACTTTATGAAAGATCTCTCACACTGAACGTAATAAAAAGAAATATTAACGTTTTCATGATATATATGAAACCGTTCATTTATTACTTTGTATAAAGGACGCTTTGTAGTTGATGAAGATGGATGAAAATAGGAAATACCAAACGAAATTATAGATGTAGCAATTGAGATTCTCATAACATTGCCTATGAGTAGTTAATCTGTTGTGATATATCATCCTGACTTCTTCCTTGAATTGCTCTTCAACCCAGAAGATGGAAGCAACATGTACCTACGAAACATCGGTTTACCTTCAACGGACTACAAAGCGATATATCCAGAAGATATAAATCTTTGAATTTATACAGGGATCTCGCTTATGAAATTCCACCAGAATTTAATTACCACTTTGTGTTATAGATTTACATGGATAAGTTTACTTACGAACTGATGCGAAGTTAGTGGATCAACATGGCTGGAAGTCTAGATTTCCTGACAACTTTTAGTAACAGTCTCCAATATAGGATTACATATAAGGTCTAATACGGTGGACAGACGTATCTGCACACAAGATGCTCTTGTTTGTGACTTTGTAAATAACGTCTTAAATGGATCATAAATAAATAATGTTAGAGATTATTGACTGCATGTATCTGGAACGATACATGAATCAATGGCGGCTTCTTCTGAGAATACACGGAAACTTCATATTTTATGAGTTTATTTTTTTCTTTTTCCGCCATCAGAAGGAAAATCGCCCTCTAACGAATACTGCTCTGTAGTGTTAGTTAAGAGAGTAGGGGCAGCATAGCGCAGTGGTTACTACATGGCGCCACAAAGCGTTTTTCTGAATAATATCAAATGTCAAATTGAGTGAGATAATTATTGTTATTAATTTCTTCCATAAGGTGAATCCAATTTTGCGCACTTTTGACTTAGTACCTCAGTAGAGTTCGTGTGTAGAGAGGAGGGACTTCCTTTGCCATATCCTCCGTTATCAAAACTGGGGTAAAGGTAAAAGGAGTAAAGGTATTCCTGTGACAGGCCATGGAGACCGATAGGGTTGTGAGACGTTGAGGCTCCCACATTTTCTAGATAATCGGCTCAGAGATGGCGGCAAGGTTGTCAGCCCTACTCGCCGGCCATGCTTTATCCCCAAGAATATTCCTGGTACTCATTTCTGTTAGAGGCTGAGTCGACCCCAGAGCCATATTGCGGCTGAAAGGATTAGGTAAACTGAAAAATCCAGTGACCTCATCGGGATTCGAAACCCAAGACCTTCCGGATTGTAGCATAGTGCCTCAACCAACTTCAGTACGGAGTACTCCCTAAACCTAGGGTTTGGTGTAGAAAACTCTAAAGGACAACTCAACTAGAAGTACACACCGCTCTCAGACTGACGCTCTGTGCATTATCCAAGGTACGGAAATAGGGACTCGTTCTGTCGTTTGGGCCCAACTGAGTAGATATTTTTCCTGAGAACGGAGACGGAGTTAAGACTCCAAAACTTCTTTTAAATAAAAATTAAGGTGATGAATTATTTCCAAAAAATTTAACTTATTTATTAACATAATATCATCATGAACATTTAGAACTTAAATAGTAGTTTTTTTTTTGTAACCTCTTATAATGCACATGTCAGAGGTTGTACGTGATTCATCAGTTACGGCTTTCGTCTTGTAACTAGTCTTCCTTCGTTTGCTTGCTTCTTTGTAGTCTTCCTCAAAATGCCATATTTTTAACTGTAATCATTTCAAAAGTCTGCCTAGATTCGAAATTTCGAACCCTCCGTTCTTTGGTGCTACAGTGGTGATATAGGGGTGCTGTAGGGGTGCTGTAGGGGTGTTAATGTGTCAGACCCTATATACGTGAACTCTTGTCTACACTACAGACCGTCGCAATTCAGGCACATGTACCTGTATATAGGGACGTGTAAATAAGGACTTACTCCCAACTCACAAGTTTCCTCAACAGTTACCTTCATGTTGTTCACAGAAAAATAGGAATGTACTAAGACTGAAATATAAATATAAGCGTCATGTTCATTTCAAGTTTAACGAAATTCTTTTGGTTAGTGTCTATAACATTGATTAGATTGTAGTTTTCTTGAATGTGACTTGTAGGCGGATACCGACGTTTCGGAGGAAAATTCTGCTGCTACATTCAGGTTTGAGTCAGTATCCGCTTACGAGAACACACGACGTCACAACCCAGAAGGCTCTATTCTGAAAAATCTCCACCATGAGTACTTATGTTTATAATATTTATGTTTGTAGCTGATGCCAAGGACGGACAGACAGGTACAAGTAATTCGTTAATGTGATTAAAATGAAGCAACCACGTGGTTATTTCAGATTTTCTAAAACATTGCACTTAAATGATACGGAATAGGATCGAACTTGGGTATCCTGAATGTACAGGAAGTAAAAGAGGTGACACAGCGACGTTCTCTTATGTGGGTCAGTCTTACAAGAAAATTAGCAAGGCTCTTGAAATCCGTTTATGCTACGGACAGAGTGTCTTTATTGCGCAGGTTACAGCAATTATTTTAATTCGAAAAACAAACTCACCACTTTCCTTGGGCTATTTGTTTCGCATCACACTCCGGTCTGCTCAGCAGTTGGCATTGTGCACACTATTGCTGCTGAATTAAAGAAAACATTTTCTCTCGTGCCATGGTCTGAGACCACCGAGTAGACAAGTGTAGCCAATATCTTTTAGGTTAGAATTTATGAAGTACCTGGTTCGAAGCTCGACCGAATTACCAGTTATCTTAACAGGATATCGTGTTTATACTCAAATGCTCTAGAATAATGTCGAATTAGAACATTAAAATACGCTATCATCACCTCCTTACAAATGTTTACCTACTCAATAATCATCATAATCGGCACATTCCCCTACTGGAAGCTATACCTCCCGAACATGCGATATTACCGTTCCATAATGCGAAAATAATACAATTATATGAATTCTATGTCCAAATTAGGGACACTGTAACGTTGTTGGTTGCAGCACTATACTACGAGCCGGAAGTTAGCGAGTTCGAATCCAGATGAGGTCATTGAACTTTTGAATTGACCTAATCCTTCCAACCGCACTATGACCTTGTGGTAGATTCAGCCTCTAACAGAAATGAGTACCAGGAATGTTCCTGGGGGTAATGGACGGCCAGTGCGTAAGGTTGACAACCTCACCACCTTCTGAGAACCTATTATTTAGAAAATGTGGGATCCTCGACATCCCACAACCCTATAGGCCTTCGCGGCCTGTTACAAGGATAGATTTACCACTTTCTTATTATGTCGAAATTGTCCATTATCTGGGTTATATTTAACAATTTTTCCATACCGTAAACGTAATTATTTTTAACTGGCTCTTAGCTCTGCATATCTTCTGTACATATGATCAATTAAAATTATCATCCTGCTCTGTATTAACAGATTAAATTAACTATCTGAAGTTCCCTATCATCTGATTCTAAAGTTTCCATGAGAACATAAAACAAAACTTGTCTCTCTAAAGAGAGTGAGGGAGGGTTAACGTGTACAACGTTTCGGAAAATTGATAGGTTTCCGTCATCAGGGGTAGGAGTTGGATTTATTCTACTCAGATGGGGCCATTGAAGAGATGCAGCCTAGATTACTGGACCCAGTGATCGGGACTAGCCCCTTCTAACATGCCAATTTTTTTCATCCTGAACTTAATAATGGAAACGGACCCAGTTTCAGACATTAAACGTGCAGCAGACAGTTGGTAGTGTCCAACATAATTTTCGTATAACGAAATGAACATAGACAGAAAATTTTAGAGGCTCGCGTGAATCAAATGAATCCGGTGCTAACGAGGAGCATAATGTAAGCACCAGAAAGCACCAGAAAGCACCAGAAAGTGCTCACAGAGTCTCATATCTGTACTTGATCCTTACGTAGCAGCAACGTCAGTCGTGTTTCCAGAGAAAAGCTTGGAAACGGTTCTCTTCGACGCCACTCCCAGAAAAATGTGCAGCTTACACATTATCTTATCCAGTTTACATGAATAAAAATTTCTCCGGTGACAAAGACAGCCGTATAATGTAGTTGCCCGTTATTTTCACGTCGATCTGTGATTCTAACTTCCTGTTTTATGCCCAAAATTCTGTCCAAGGCAAGCAGACATATCCAAAAGAAAAGGAAAGTGGCTTCAGGGCATCCAACGGCACAGTACAACCTTTCATGGCTCCATGCTTCCGCTAGCCACAGCCACATACGGGGCGCCATGTGGTTCCCCCGTGTCTGAGAGTAAGACATGTTCATACAGATTCTCCCCCCCCTTCTTTTCTTAGATTTATTCTTTCCCCCTTTTAAACTATTTTCTTTGTGTTTAAAAAATAAAATGTAGCTTAGGAGACCACAGTGCTCTTTGTCTGTCTGTGTCTGTTCGTGTATCCTCCTGCGTCTGTCCATCTGTCTGTGTATCTCATACTATGTATTAGGAGGCTCATGAGCTCACCTTGTTGTGTGTGTGTCTTTCTTTCTTTCTTCTCTTTTCCCTCGTTTCGTTTCCTTCCTTTCGTCGTTTTTTGTTTCATTTCTTTTCTTTTCTTTATTATTTTTGTTTTTTCATTCTCTTTCATTTCTCCCCTCTTCTTTTCCTTCGCTTTCTTTTCTTACTTTCTTTCCTTTCGTTGTGCCTTTTACACTATTTTTCTTCTCTCCATTCCTTAAAATTATTCTTCTTTCTTATTTTTTATCTTTCCTTCCTTTTTCTCACTTTTATTCCCGCTCATTCTTTTTCTTCCTTTCGTTCCATTTATTCCATTACATTTTCTTAATCATCCTTCTTTTCTTTCGTTTCGTTCTATTTTCTTTCTTTGGTCACTTCTGGTTTCCTTTCAAGCCCTTTTGTGTGCTGTAGTTCTCTACCGAGAGATCAAAGGGAAAGAACACGTATAGTCCCTTTTATTTCCTTACATCATCATCATCATCAGTAATCTGTCAAGACGACAGGTCCACAGTCTCTTTCAAAACAATTCCTCCACTTCATGCGATCTAGAGCTTTCTCCTTCAAATGACAGTATCCTCTTCTGTCCCCAAGGTCATCCAGCATCTTCTTACGTCTTCTTCCTCGTCTTCTTGTCACTTCTATCCGCCCATCTATCTTTCCTTCGATAGCTTCTTTTAGAAGGCAGTTTCTGCGTAAAACATGACCAATCCAATTAGCCTTCCGTTTTCTTATTTCATGTAGGATA
>NW_019720585.1:608838-614658 GCF_002891405.2 Cryptotermes secundus
TCCCCCTTTTAAACTATTTTCTTTGTGTTTAAAAAATAAAATGTAGCTTAGGAGACCACAGTGCTCTTTGTCTGTCTGTGTCTGTTCGTGTATCCTCCTGCGTCTGTCCATCTGTCTGTGTATCTCATACTATGTATTAGGAGGCTCATGAGCTCACCTTGTTGTGTGTGTGTCTTTCTTTCTTTCTTCTCTTTTCCCTCGTTTCGTTTCCTTCCTTTCGTCGTTTTTTGTTTCATTTCTTTTCTTTTCTTTATTATTTTTGTTTTTTCATTCTCTTTCATTTCTCCCCTCTTCTTTTCCTTCGCTTTCTTTTCTTACTTTCTTTCCTTTCGTTGTGCCTTTAACACTATTTTTATTCTCTCCATTCCTTAAAATTATTTTTATTTCTTATTTTTTATCTTTCTTTCCTTCCTTTTTCTCACTTTTATACCCGCCCATTCTTTTTCTTCCTTTCATTCCACTTATTCCATTACATTTTCTTAATAATTCTTGTTTTCTTTCGTTTCGTTCTATTTTCTTTCTTTGGTCACTTCTCGTTTCCTTTTAACCCTTTTGTGTGCTGTAGCTCTCTACCGAGAGATCAAAGGGAAAGAACACGTATAGTCCCTTTTTATTCCTTACAGACAGCATAAAAATTTTCTATGAACATATCTCCTTCCTACTTTTCGAAATCATTGTCTGCTGCAGAATGTTCTAATTTAAATTGAATCTTTGGTTGTTTGGCTTTCAGCCGCTACATAGAACAAGGTCTGCCACTTTACACGAATGTTTACATTTGCGCAGTTCTACATTCTTCGAGTAGGACCCAATGGCAGGTTCTCAACAGCCGCTCTTCTAAAAATTTGGAATTACTTATAATTATTGTGGTCTTCTTGCATATATCACTATGCAGATATAGACGACTGTCAGCATTTCGAAGGATTATACTCCTATCATCGTCAGGGTAATAAGACTAAACGTTGTGATAGCCCAGAAGAGCACCAGATGAAAACTCACCTACGTGAAGACCTCAAATCTTAGACCGTACACGAAACTGCTTCATCAGGTCTTTAAGGAAATGCCTGTAGCATTTAGTTATGCCTTTACCAACATATCCTTTATTACAGCACAAATGCGTTCTTCGAGGCGTCTCGCTGGATATACACTTTTAGGCCATGTGCGCAATAAGACAACACACAAAACATTACAAAATTGTGCTTTAAAGGGAGGAACCCAAGACTGCAAAAGCAAGTGACATAATTACGCCTTAAGAGTGGACTACGCAATACTGACTCAAAGGTTACCATTACAAAACCAGACGGAAGAACAAATGTTAGACAATAGAGAAGTTGATGGGAGGATACGGGCTAATAAAAGCCTAATTTGAATAATGATAATAATAAGAAGAAGGTGGTGATGGTGATGATGACGATGAAGGTGATGATGATGATGGTGATGATGATGATGATGATGATGATGATGATGATGATGAAGAGGAGGAGGATGGGGAGGACGATAATCTTTCGTTAGAATCAGCCGTTTTTAAATATTGTATTATATTTTTAAATTATCCTCTAATTTTCTAATAAAATTATTGCCTGTTCGTAAATGCCACAGTAAGCGAGAAATCTGCATACTTATCTCCATCCTTCTACGCCGGTCATTGTCAAAAGCGTCACTAAAATGACGCAGACTGTTGTTGAAACTGTTGACGCCCTGACCTCAGAGCGTCAGCGGACACTACCATTTGCCTCTCCTGACCCTGTACAGTACACGTGTGTGAGTTCTGCTCTGGTTACTTTCCCCCTTTTCTTTCCTTCTGGATGCATGGCCATGTAAACAGACATTTGAACGTACGTAGTCCAAACCACCTTGGCAACTGACATTTTGCTGTTAGCGAAACGGGGGTGCGGAAGTGGCTGTGATAACAGTCGAAACACTTCAATGCTACGGGTTTCCACGCACTGGTAAAGCAATGGAACAAATGTATCAATGTTGTTGGAGTGTATATCGAGAAATGTTCTTTTTTCAAGTTCGAATATGTCGTTTTAAGTTTTACGAGTATATCCTATTGTGACCTATTTTCTGACTCTCCTACTCTCGGTAGGTAAACATTTCCTCTTCTCCACGTCGTCCAAACCGGCTCTGGGATCCACCCAACCTCCTATCCAATGGGTACCGGGGGCTTTTTCCCCAGTGGTAGTGCGGCCTGGGCATGAAGCTGACCACTCACTTCCAGCTAGTGCCGAGGTCAAGTAAATGTGTCTACACATCCACTTCCCCGTAAGCCTTCGTGGCTTAGTGCTTAATTAGTTAAGCGCAGAGAAAAATTTACCTCTCTTTACCCTCGTAGAAAGAGTTACAGTCGGGAATCCTAATGTGAAATACTCATTGAGACACTGAGATAGGTTAAATGAATCTTAAGGATACTAGAAATTACTGGGTTTTCGAACTTTGTCCGTCGTCCGGTATTCTAAAAACTAGAAAACACATGCATTGGTGTTCTTGGACTTGGATTTCTGGCTAGATTAGTAGCATAAATTTCTGCCTCACTTTCTATTGTAGTTTCAGGAATGTTCTTGCTTTATCACAATTTTTATTGCCTGTTTCTCTGTTATCTCCCTTCTACATAGCCTGGTCTCATGTCATTAAATAGCTGTAGTGAATATTTATGGGTTTGCATGTTACTGCGTTTAGTTCTTTCTAGCGGACCCAAAGAATAGATGTCTCCCACCTCACCTGAGGACGGAAGCAGATCCATTTTCCGAAACACTGTTTTCCAGTTTTTAGAATACCGGACATTGAACAAAGTCCGAAAACCCAGTAAATCTGAGAATTATACACCATCGTCAGAACCCTTTAGAATTTAATCTTAAAGATATATGGCGCGGGAGGGAGAGGGGTGAACTAGAGTAAATGACTAGGGTTGAGGGCTCTTACGGACATTGCAATGAACCCTGAAGTTGCATAAAAGGAGAGATTCACCTTGGCCGGTTGAATGATCATGAATTTCTCAAGTATATTTCTGGCATATCTGGAGATATTATTGCAGTATATGCTTGTAGAGGCAGTGGACAAACTATGACAAGACTCATTCTGGACATCCGAGAACACGGCAGAGTTTTGAAAATGGTACTTCACGAATAGAAACTTATATTGAATAATTCTACATTATTGGATATAACACTCTATTTGCTGCTGCGTCATATTGGTTTCTTCCTTGGATTATTCTTCGGCCGTGAAGATGGAGGCGGAATGTTCCTCAAAAATACCGGCTAGCTTGGACTGCCCGACGCTGTGTCCCAGAAGAACGAAAATCTTCATAACCGCCGCTCTTAGAACAGCAAATCCTGCAGAATCTTATATTGCTTCCAATATAAACACAAGTTCTGCAGAAACAAAAACATAACCGTGCCCGCGGGAATATTCGTTCGTCAAGTGAAAATGGAGTAATCCGTCATGTTAAAATAAATACATTACTGACGATGTATTTTTTTTAAATATGTTGTGGAAGTGATAACTGCGATTCACGTTTAAAATAAATAAGTAGTTTACGGTGTTTCTTCCAAATGTTTTATTATAATATTAATTATAGCTGAGGTGTTTCTCTTTCTTGTGTTACCTGACGCGTCTGAGTAGTACTCGAAAGCACGTACGAGAAGAATCCTGTGTTATCTGAAGGAATCCAGACAGTTCTTTCAGTTACAAAGGACTCTCCTTAAACTGTATAATGGTGAAAGCAACTGAGATGCAGCATTTCTCTTGCATATATATCCCGAAATGTTAAATAATATTAACATGAAAATGATTTCGCTTAAAATTCTGTTTCGTTTCGGAAATATAAACGGATATTTTCCCGATCTCGTAAATCTTTGTTCTATATTGCCACTATCTGTTTGCTTATACTTAATAAATTTAATCTTATTCTGTTCCTGTCTTTAATGATGAGACTGGGGCCACCCCATATTCCAAAGGAAGAGCAATGCTGTAAATATCGACGTATTATTATTATTATTATTATTATTTATTTCCTTCTTTGTATGGATGTGTTTTTCCTCCAGTGCTTACCTTTAAATTAGTCTTTGACTTTATGTTGTGTTTGTCCATAATATAATTACCTGTATCTACACGGTGATGTGTCTGTAATTGGCCTTCTAGCTGTTAACTCGGCGCATAAATAATAAAGAATTGAATTAATTTAGGATTAATATGTGTGTGTGTCTGTCCTCATTGCATCGTGTTGCCGTGATTGCACTAATTGAATGATCATTATATAAATTATAAAACTTCTCATGTTCCGTCTTTGTTTATATGTGTCTTCTCTTCCGTTGCTCGTGTTTATTTTAAGACGACCTGCGGGCAGGTGAATAGGCATGTAATTAAACAAAGAATGGAAATGAATTTAATTAAATTATTATTAATTATTCATCAGAATAAAAGGCGACTGCTTCAGATAATATTAAGAAAGGATAAATATTTTTTCCAGCATTTAAGGGGGAGGACAAACAGTTCATCAATTGAGAGTTGGCAAGTTTTTGCAGTTCGTTTTCACCGAAATGTTAATGACTTTATGAACATATGCTTTTGAGGAAGGAAGAAGGCTGTTAGCCTTTTCACTGTGATGTGCCTAATTGACCGAAAAGTGACATGCAACATTTTATGAATTGAGAACGCGTGTAAACAACTTCTTTATAATCAGGAAACTTTCCTTTATATCCCTTCAAGAATATTAAAAAATATAACTTAATATATCATAGATTTATCTATATATGTATGTATGTATCTACCTACCTATCTATATATTTATCTATTTACCTGTTTGCTATTAATTTGTCTGTCTGTAGTTTACTTATTTAGCCATCCGTCGTGCTACCCAAAACTACCGAACAGCCCACTTTTCATATATCCACGTAGTTATCTCTCTTCCTATCTAGACATCTACCTGTGTACCTCTATTAACGCCGGTCACGGTAGCCGAGCGGTCTAAGGCATGCACTGTCTTCGCTCGCTCGGAAGCCAAGATCGTGGGTTCGAATCCCACTCAGGGCATGGATATTTGTGTGAGCTTTTCTATGTTTGTCTACAGGTAGAGGCCTTGCGACGAGCTGATCACTCGCCCAAGGAGTCCTACCGAATGTGTAAGATCTAGTAAACCGAAGTGAAACGGAGAGTTTCATGGAGGTAGGCCTAGGCCCAAATTGGGGCTGTAGCGCCAAGGGGAAAGAAATACCTGTATTAACACTCGCACCCACATACAAACCCCCATGCATATTCGTAATCACAACTACACTTGCAGAGATATTAAGACCAGATTGAATTCAGAGAATGTTTCTGGCATTCAGGTCCTGTCTCCTTTAGAAAGGCTAAAGAGCATGCATGTGAGTTTCAATGTGGGCTCTTGCTCTGCAGGGGTGTCTAACTTCACATCTAGTAATAACAAAAGATCACACATCGAGAATATTCCAAAACAGGGTACTGAGGAGAATTTTGAGCCAAAGGAAGGGAGTAATGAGATGAAGAAAACTTCAAAAGGAGAAGCTTCACAGCTTCAATTTTCATTGGGATGGACAAATTACGGGATATTGAGTGTTTTCAGTATGTCTTACGTGTGTGAGAAACGCAGACAAAATTTCGTTCGGAAAAACCGAAAACTAAAAATGGTCTGTAAGATAATATTAAAATAGGATCTGTAAGAGTAGGGACTGAATTCATCTGGCTCAGGAAAGAGCCTAATGGTGGATCGCTTTTAACAAAGTAATTAGCTCCTGAGTTCGTTAAAAGCAAAGAGTTTTCTTCTTTCGGGTTAATTTACGATTCTGTCAATATATATATATATATATA
>NW_019720585.1:616511-623919 GCF_002891405.2 Cryptotermes secundus
TGAATTCAATACACACCAGCACACATTTTTAGCCTACTTTCCTTATTTAGAAAGAATAAAATTCGGCTTATTAATTCACCTTTCTGTCTGTGAATGCCTAAACCAAATTTTATGAAACTTGGTAATTATATCATTGCAACTGAGTCCATCTCAACGATTTACTTCATAAATACTACCTATCAGTCTGTGTCTGTATGTATATCCACTTCTCGCTGTTAAGCAATTGCTCGGGAACTTGTTTACCGAGCCGTTGCCTAACAACGGATACACAAAACCACAGATTAATTGTTGGATATATCATTTTTCAATGCCGTCCCTGTTGTATCAAAGGGGAGTCTGTATGTCTGTGTATCCCCTTATCATTGCTAGGCAACAGCTCGGTAAACACGTTCCCGCGTCAACGAATAATTCTTGGAGAAGCCGTTTTCTATGTAGTCCATATCACATGAAAGAAACGTAGGTGGTTATTTCTTCTAGTTAAAAATATATTTTAATCATATGCTCCCATCTACGCCTTCCTTTAAAGGAAAAATTAAAGTACAGAGAACTATAATTTCACTTGTTTGTGTCTCTGGTCCTAATGGAAGAGCCAAATAAAAATGTCTACGAACGCGATGCTGTGGGAAATATTTGGGTTTGAGCGTGAGGAAGGAACAGGTGGTGCAGAAAATTGCAAAATGAGAAGCTCTATAGTGTGCTTATTATCCCAACTACTAGTAATGTGATCAAATCAAGGAATCAAAGATATACTGGGAGTTTAGCACGCAAGTGACAGACGAGGAATGCTGTAAATAGTGTTAGTTTGAAAACCAGAGAGAATATATACTCAGAGATAATGTTGAAAAGAGGAACAGGAACACAAAAACTAACGTCTACGTGACAAGAAGTGCACAATTTATTCTAAAGCGAAAAACTCAGTCACAACGTCATGTTCAAGAAGATAAGAAGAAACATATATAAATACTAAAAACTAATAATAATATTACACATCAATGACACGAAAACATATAAACACAACGGCGAAAACATCACCTACAGCACGCGACGGGTAGCATAGAATTTTACTTAGTAACAACGAAAAATTTTTAAAATTTTAAAATTGGAAAAAATAATTGTAATTTTAGTAATAATTACATGCATTACGATTATATTGGTTAACATTAATATGGATCCATATTAGGATATTTCAATAACGTAAGACGTATTTAATGAAACTAACTGAAGATGACCCTAAATATGGCCCGAAACATGTAGCAGTTGTTAAACAATCCGATTTATGTAATTTTTACTGTTGTGTTGACTGCCAGAATAGCACATACCATGACACACAGCAGGATGCAAAGAATAAAGATAAAATTTAATTATAACATAATAAGGTGTTATATGTGGACTGGATTTTACTAGTATGTGGATCAGGATAGGGAAAAGTAGCTGAATTTTGTGAGCACAATAATGAACCGTCTTCAAAACCTCAGCGACTAAAACTCCTCAAGAAAGACTCAACAGTCAAGACGAAGAACTATTAAAGATATTCATTTCTGCAGGAGAATGACAGTGATTCGTCAATTTAGAACACGTGGACTGTATGAAACAAAATATTTGTTATCGAGGTCAAATGCCTCTTCCTGAAACGTGGATATTGTATCTACTCTCTGAGACATCTGTTGAGGAAGTGCTCAATCAAACACCCTACTCCATTATGTCTAACGGAAGAGAAAGCGGATGATATTTTGTGATGATGCATTTTACATAAGGAACATCATAACGTCCTCGAAACTTCGGAAGTGATGCCCACTCAACAAAAGCATCGATGGAACTACACAAACACATAGTATGTAACTACAATCTTACGTAACCAAAATGGCGAATCATAGATATGACGTAATGACGTATTTGTCTCTCGAGAAACCCAAATTAATCTTCCTCGGAGATAATATAACCTTGTATTACTCAACTGTGTTATCATAGACACTCAAAACTGATCAGCGGATATTTTAAGAATATGTATTAGTGCATTCTTATTCTATTTATCTACGCAGAATCTCAGTTCGCACACCTGCTGCTCGGACTAACGCTCTACTAATGATAACTAGGAACATTAGTTGCAGATCCGAATGACTCAACGTACGTCACGGAATAATTGTTTCTCTTTCGAGAAGCCCGAGTTCAAACCTCGGCCCTGGGACAAATTATCGCGAATCAGATTTATTCATCAGTCTCTCTGTGAGAATCCGAAGATACTTCTCCAAACAGGACACTATCACTTCCATCCGCACACTTTCAAATTCATCAGCCAGAGATATTGTTGTCATTCGACACACAGCGTTTCTCTTGACACGCAATAATTCAGATTGTCTTCTTGCTTCAACATTGCCTTCCTTTGTTTCTTCCCCTCGCTATCTGCTTTCTACTTTTACGTCCTTCTTATTTTCTTTACATGTCCTTGCTTCTTACTTCGGTAAGGGGCACGCGGTAGCATAATCGATTGAGGTAGTATGCTACAAGCGGGAAGATCGCTGGTTCGTTTCCCGATGAGGTCATTGCATTTTTCAATTAATATAATCCTTCCACTCGCATTATGGCTGTGGGACCGATTCAGTCTCTAACAGAAATGAGTACCAGGGTCTTCCTGGGGTTACAAGGCAGTCGGCGATTAATGCTGACAAACCTCACCGCCATCTGTGAGCCGATTGTCTGGAAAATGTGAGAACCTTAACGTCTCAGAATCCTATGAGCCTCCACTTTTGTTGCAGGGATGGCTTTATTTCTTTTCCTTACGTTGGTTACTTCCTCTTCCTGTTGTGTACTCTTTCATCTGCAGTGTGTTTCTTTCTATCAGAGTTAAAGCTTTCACGGCGCACACATACGCTGAAGTCTTCTCGGTTGATCATCCGTGTCAACGTTAAGTTAAAATCCCATGTTAAGGGCCATCTTCATCTCCAACATATGGACCGGTCCATGAAGACTGAGATCTCTAAAACACCTCTGAGAGCCCGAGAGAATATTAAGGTGCACTTCTTTGTCTTTTACTGTTTTACTATCACTTTCTGTCTCTTTGATACTTCCAATCATCCATTGTTCTTGTCTTTAATCCTTTAATTTTCTTCCTTTCTTCTCTCTCTTCGCTTATTTCCTTTGTCTTCATCCATTTCTTACTTACCGTATTTACGCATGTATAGGCCGCGTGCGTGTATAGGCCGCAGCACAATTTTCAGACAGAAATTATAGAAAAAATAATTTTCTTGGAATATTATTTCAGGAGTATTACACTCTGTATTACTAATTATGAATATAATTTTTTTTTAAATGAAGTGTGATTTCGAATATAACGAATATAAGCCGCACCCCAGTTTTCCTCTTGAATTTTTGGCAAAAAAAAGATGTGCGGCCTATACATGCGTAAATAAAGTACTTATTTCCTTTTTCTTCCGTTTCTTTCATTTTTTGTTTGCTTTCTTCTTAGTTTTTTTTTTTTGTTACTTTCCTATTTCTATTTGTCTTTCCAGCGCCAATTTTCGTCCTGTTTTCACCAGTTTGTGTGCGTCGATCTGAGTTAGTTTGTAGTGAGTATGACTTCTGTCTGGACGAATAATGTTCTCCAACTAAGTGTACTAATGACCGCGCCATAGCTCAAGCTCAAGCGCTGGCTTCCCATCGCAGCGGCCACGGTTCGATCCCGGCTCTAGTCAAGTTGGATTTATGGTGGACAAAGTGGCGCTGGGGCGGGTTTACTCCGAGTACTTCGGTTTCCCCTACCAATTTTCATTCCACCAAATTCTCCATCATCGTAATCACCCGGGCTGGCTACAATAGGCAAATCAGTGACCGCCATGCCGAGTGAACCCAGTTGGACTCCACCTCCCACTAAGCGAATTTAAAAAAGAAAGTGTACTGGTAGTGAATCAGAAAAGTTTCACAGATATCCTCTGCTCCGAAGGCAGCAACAGGAATACAAATGAATGAATGAATGAATGAATGAATGGATGAATGGATGAATGGAGTGTACTGATGTTCCGTGACATGCACGTAAACATCAACACATCTTGAACCCGAATAAGAAGGTAATGCGATCTTAGTTACAGTGTCTTAGTCGACTGAAGGCCACCTTTTGAGTGTTTCGACTCGGAGATGAAATCTCACGTCACAACGTAACTAACCTGTCTTTCTGTCAGTATCTTAATCCACTTTAAAATTGCTTTAGTGTCCATATTCTTGTGCCACAGATATTCAGGCTAGATACAAATTGCGATCACAATCTGATTACTAAGAATGTCATCTTCTTGGAGCGTTCACGTGTATTTTTGTGTCCGTTCATGGATATTTCGGAGCAACGTATTGCCCCTGTATTTTCAGGGTGGAAAAACAAGATGAAGAATCAAGCAGAGTTAACTTGCTGCTTGCTGAGCTTATTTCTCAACCCTGAGAAAGCAATCAGTGATTTCTTCATTCAGTCAGCAGGTCTGCTTGTTTTCTGTTTGTTCGGCTTATTCTTGGATCTGAAAATGGGAACAGTACGTACCTCCTTGCAGAAAGAAAGAAACTGAAACAGCTTGGTGCACAAAATATCACCTCCACCCCCTCCCCACACCCAACCATGACCTGACAATTATTTTATAGAGACAGTTCTGCTTTACATTTCCTTAACAAGATTTCGAGAAAAGAATTACCTGGAGCTAAAGTTTCTCATGTAATTCCTGCAGTGTATTTTTAGTTATCTCTCATTTTCCTCAGCACTTTGTATTTTTTTAAATAATGCCTCTGTGGTCTAGTGGTCACAGTTCCTGCCCACACATCCAGAGGTCCGGGTTCGAATCCCGGCGCTACCACATTTTCTGAGAAGTACTGGAACGGGGTCCACTCAGCCTGGTGAGGATAATTGAAATAAAAAACGGAGATTAACGACCGTGGGAATTCGTTGCGCTGACCACGCGACACCCTCTATTCTCTAAAATTGGCACTAACGTCGCCGATAACCGACGGTCGCTCGATCGGTAGAGTTCACTTGCGGACTCAAACCACAGAGTCTATTATTTTTGTTTTGATACTCTGTGCTTCCCATCTCTCAGAGTGAGATAGACGTCAATCAAATTTCTTAGAGAACACTCACATACTGCTCAGACTCAAGCCCTTCGTGTTCCACATAGACCGGGGCAGACGTCAGTGTAAGCTTCTTAGAGAACACTCACATTCTGCTCAGCCCTTCGTGTTCCACATAGACCGGCAGTTAGGGCAGCGGCAACCATATAGAGGACCAACAAATCCTGCCAAGAGTAAAAGCAAATTTATTAAAAAATTTGACCAGAACGTCGACTGTGACTTGAGATGTATACAGCATAACAACAACTTATGAACTCAGAGTTACTTTAAAAATAGTCTCTCTCTCACTACAATAGCGTTAGTCAACAAGTTAATTTTTTTTTAAATTCGCATAGTGGGGGTTGGACTCCAGCTGGGTCCAGTCGGCACGGCGGCCACTGATTAGCCTATTGTATATCCCCCTGGTGATTATGATGATGAAGAATTTGTTGGAATGACGATTGGCAGGGGAAACAAAAGTACTCGGAGAAAACCTACCCCAGCGCCACTTTGTCCTCCACAAATCCCACTTTAACAGACCCGGAATCAAACCCTGGTCGCCGCGGTGGGAAGCCAGTGACTAACCGCTTGAGCTATTGAGCGGCTCATAGTCAACAAGTTAGTCATATGTCAATCTCAGAGTGTAATAAGATTCACGAATATGCTCAGATTAAGTTACTCAGTGATTAACTGGGATAGATTCCTTCTTGAGAATCTAGTAGTTGCTAATTTGGCCAAGATATTCCATGCCTTAATAAGATACGAATAATATGATAATAATAATATCCAAATATTCACTACCGTATTCACAAGAGCTCGAACCTGGGCCTTACCCTGAGCCAGTAGACTCCAATCCACACACCCATATCTCATATTTTAAATATCTATTTTAATATTATCTTACTAGATCCCTAGTGTGGTCTCTTCCGTTTAGGTCTTCAGACTAGTTTTATACATATATTTTATTTATCTCAGCCCTACTTCACATCCGCCTTGATCCCTCTAAGGCCCTGAGCCGTCACAGATCAAAATCCCCAGATGTTCAATCATGTATACATTTTAACCCAATGTCGGAGGGCTTTAAATTGAAAATAAAATCATTTTTGCACGATTTATACGTAATTGCATCAGCTTCTATGTTAGCAGATTTAATGACAGCCTTCAAAATAAGTCTTCCTGTCTTCCAAATTTAACAGAATCTTAATATTTATCTCAGAAATAATTCTGTTCTTTCATTGCTTGCGTATTTTGCTAAATATTTCCTTCTGTTATAATCCTCCTCAGAACTGTACAAAAATTGCTAGGTACATTATGTAAATAAGATCTGAGAGTCGGTGACGATGATACATCAGTACAAATATTATATTTCTTAATATTATCCATCGTCCTGTTTATGTTTCAAAACGCAGCGTTTCGGATACCGAATTCTGTCTCCATCTTTATGTGAAACCTACTCAGTTGGGCCCAGTCGATAGACAGAATCTAGTCTCTGAAATGTTGTGCTTTGAAACATAAACAGGAAGGTATTCCAGAAAAAGCAAGACGATGGATAATGCCCAGAAACATGATATTTGTACATAGATTTTGCAACGAAATTGGTCTCTTTATTAAGATGCATATCGTGACCTCAATGTACTTTGCATATAGACCTTCTTCTGACGCGAAGCCTTAAGAACACTTTGTCTCATTAATAAAAATATATAACCCAAACCAGTAACCGGTTTGTGATTTTTTCCTTGTTCTCACTTCTAACATACTCTTAAAAAGTAAAATACTATTTCAAGTAGGCCTATAAAGTAAAAATTTCAACTGTCAGAAAAATAATTTACTTCATTTGTTATGAAAACTTTGAGAATTATAAATTTATTTTCAATTTTACAAATTTATATGCTCTATAACGACTTTCATATTATTATTTATTATTCGCGTTTTTGATGATCTATATATCTCTTTTTTTTTTCTTGGCGCTACAGCCCCAGTGGGCATAGGCCCACCTCCATGAACTTCTCCGTTCACTTCGGTTTTTCTAGATCTTACACATACGCTAGGACTCCTTGGGCGGGTGATCAGCTCATCACAAGGCCTCTACCTGTACACAAACACAGAAAAACGCAAACACATAAACTAAATATCCATGCCCTGAGTGGGATTCGAGACTATGATCCCGGTTTCCAAGCGAGCGAAGACATTGCATGCCTTAGACCGCTCGGCTACCGTGACCGGCCATGTGTAAGAATAATATATAAGAATTCAGTTCGTACCTCACAGGAAACAGATCCGAACCCACGGTCCCGGTTTCCAAGCGAGCGAAAAAAGTACATGCCTTAGACAC
>NW_019720585.1:623924-624123 GCF_002891405.2 Cryptotermes secundus
GCTAAAGTGACCAGCCTATATATCTCTTACTTTACTAAATACCATAGTTTTCACTTCACCCTCAATATGCCTGCAAGAACACTGTCAGCCAGTGAATCATGTACTGACTAATTACGCGATTCCTTGTAAAGGTGCTAGTTTATCGCCTTGTAATTAACAGCAGGCGAGCAAGTCACGCCTACTCCATATTTCTTGTTGG
>NW_019720586.1:0-6728 GCF_002891405.2 Cryptotermes secundus
AACTAGATTTGCGTTGCTAGTTTGATAGCTTTGGTTTTTAAGCTTACTAGCTTTGCGTTGCTAACTTCCTAGCTTCGCGTTGCTAGCTTGCTAGCTTTGCGTTGCTAGCTTGCAATCTTGCTAGATTTGCGTAGCAAGGATTCTAGCTTTGCGTTTAAAGCTTGCTAGCTTTGTGTTGCTTGTTTGCTATCTTTGCGTTGCGAGCTTGACAGCTTTGCGTTGCTAGCTTTCTAGCTTTGCGTTGCTAGCTTGCCAGCTTTGCGTTGATAGCTTTCCAGATTTACGTTGCTAGCTTGACAGCTTTATTTTATTAACATGCAATATTTCGTTTCAAGCTTCCTAGCTTTGCGTTCCTATCTTGCTAGTTTTGAGTTGCTAGTATGATAGCTTTTCGTTGCTAGCTTGCTAGGTTTGCGTTGCTATCTTGATAGTTTTGCGTAGCTTGCTTGCTTGTTTGCGTATCTTGCTTGCTAGCTTTGTGTTGCTAGCTTGCTTATTTTGCGTTGGTAGCTTGCTAGCTTGGCGTTTCTAGCTTGCTAGCTTTTCTTGTTAGCTTGCTAGCTCTACGTTCCTAGCTCGCTATCTTTGAGTTCCTAGCTTGCTAGCGTTTCGTTGCTAGATAGCTAGCTTTGCGTTCTAGCTTGATAACTTAGCGTTGCTAGCTTGTTATCTTGGCGTTGCTAGCTTGCAAGTTTTGCGTTGCTAACTTAATACCTTTGCGTTGCTAGCTTGCTATCTTTGCGTTGCTAGCTTGCTAGCTTTGCGTTGCTAGCATGCTAGGTTTGCGTTGCTAGCTTGCTAGATACGATTTGCTATCTTGCTAGTTTTGTGTTGCTTGCTTGCCTGCTTTGCGTTCCTTCCTTGCTACCTTTGCGTTGCTAGGTTGCTAGCTTTGCTTTTCTAGATTGCTAGCTAAGTGTTGCTAGCTTGGTCGCTTTGCTTTTCTAGCTTGAGAATTTTGCCTTGCTAGCTTGCTACCGTGGCTTTGCTAGCTTGCTAGCTTTGCGTTGCCAGCTTGCTGGCTTTGCGTTGCTCGATTGCTAGCTCTTCGTTGCTAGTTTGCTACATTGCTAGATTTGCATTGCTCTCTTCCTAACTTTGCGTTGCTATCTTACTAGATTTGCGTTGCTAGTTTGATAGCTTTGGTTTTCTAGCTTGCTAGCTTTGCGTTGCTAACTTCCTAGCTTTGCGATTCTAGCATGCTAGCTTTGCGTTGCTAGCTTGAAATCTTGCTAGATTTGCGTTGCAAGGATGCTAGCTTTGCGTTTAAAATTTGCTAGCTTTGCGTTGCTAACTTCCTAGCTTTGCGTTGCTAACTTGCCACCTATGCGTTGCTAGCTTGCCAGCTGTGCGTTGTTGCTTGCTAACTTTACGTTGCTATCATGCCAGCTGTCCGTTGATAGCTTTCCAGATTTCCGTTGCTAGCTTGACAGCATTATTTTGCTAACATGCATCATTTCGTTGCTTGCTTCCTAGCTTTGCGTTCCGATCTTGCTAGTTTTGAGTTGCTAGTATGTAAGCTTTGCGTTGCTAGTTTACTACGTTTGCGTTGCTATATTGACAGCTTTGCGTAACTTGCTTGCTTGTTTGCGTATCTTGCTTTCTAGCTTTGTGTTGCTAGCTTGATAGCATTGCGTTGCTTGCTTGCTAGCTTTGCTTTTCAAGCTTGGTAGCTTTGCGTTGCTAGCATGCAAGATTTGCGTTGCTAGCTTGCTAGCTTTTCGTTGCTAGCTTGCTAGCATTGTTTGTCTAGCTTTCTAGCTTCCGTTTCTAGCTTGCTAACTTTGCGTTGCTCGCTTGCTTGCTTTGCGTTGCTTGCTTGCTTGCTTGCTTGCTTGCTAGCTTTGGTTTCCTAGTTTGCTCGTGTTGCCTTGCTAGCTTGCTAGGATCCGTTGCAATCTTGCTAGCTTCGTGTTGCTATCTTGCTAGTTTTGCGTTGCTTGCTTGATCGCTTTGCGTTCCTGGCTTGCTAGGTTTGCTTTGCTAGCTTGCTAGCTTTGCGTTTCTTGCTTGCTAGCTTTGCGTTGCTAGCATGCTAGGTTTGCGTTGCTAGCTTGCTAGATTCGATTTGCTATCTTGCTAGTTTTGTGTTGCTTGCTTGCCTGCTTTGCGTTCCTTCCTTGCTACCTTTGCGTTGCTAGGTTTCTAGATTGCTTTTCTAGGTTGCTAGCTAAGTGTTGCTAGCTTGATAGCTTTGCTTTTCTAGCTTGAGAACTTTGCTTTGCTAGCTTGCTACCGTGGCTTTGCTAGCTTGCTAGCTTTGCGTTGCCAGCTTGCTGGCTTTGCGTTGCTCGATTGCTAGCTCTTCGTTGATAGTTTGCTACATTGCTAAATTTGCATTGCTCTCTTGCTAACTTTGCGTTGATATGTTACTAGATTTGCGTTGCTAGTTTGATAGCTTTGGTTTTCTAGCTTGCTAGTTTTGCGTTGCTAACTTCCTGGCTTTGCGATTCTAGCATGCTAGCTTTGCGTTGCTAGCTTGAAATCTTGCTAGATTTGCGTTCAAGGATGCTAGCTTTGCGTTTAAAATTTGCTAGCTTTGCGTTGCTAACTTCCTAGCTTTGCGTTGCTAACTTGCCACCTATGCGTTGCTAGCTTGCCAGCTGTGCGTTGTTGCTTGCTAACTTTGCGTTGCTAGCTTGCCAGCTGTGCGTTGATAGCTTTCCAGATTTCCGTTGCTAGCTTGACAGCATTATTTTGCTAACATGCAACTTTTCGTTGCTTGCTTCCTAGCTTTGCGTTCCGATCTTGCTAGTTTTGAGTTGCTAGTATGTAAGCTTTGCGTTGCTAGCTTACTACGTTTGCGTTGCTATCTTGACAGCTTTGCGTAGCTTGCTTGCTTGTTTGCGTATCTTGCTTTCTAGCTTTGTGTTTCTAGCTTGATAGCATTTCGTTGCTTGCTTGCTAGCTTTGCGTTTCAAGCTTGGTAGCTTTGCGTTGCTTGCTTGCTAGCATTGTGTTTCTAGCTTTCTAGCTTCCGTTTCTAGCTTGCTAACTTTGCGTTGCTCGCTTGCTTGCTTTGCGTTGCTTGCTTGCTTGCTAGCTTGGTTTCCTAGCTTGCTCGTGTTGCCTTGCTATCATTCTAGGATCCCGTTGCAATCTTGCTAGCTTCGCGTTGCTATCTTGCTAGTTTTGCGTTGCTTGCTTGATCGCTTTGCGTTCCTTGCTTGCTAGGTTTGCGTTGCTATCTTGCTAGCTTTGCGTTTCTAACTTGGTAGCTTTGCTTTGATAGCTTGCTAGTTTTCCGTTGATAGCTTGCTAGTTTTGCCGTGCTAGCTTGTCGTTGCTAGCTTGCAGGATTGATGATGCTAGCTTCCTAGCTTTGCGTTGCTCGCTTGTTAGCGCTGCGTTGCTAGCTTAATAGATTGCTAGATTTGCGTTCCTAGCTTGATAGATTTGCGTTGCTATCTTACTAGATTTTCGTTGCTAACTTTCTAGCTTTGCGTTGCTAGCTTGCTATCTTTGCGTTGCTAGCTTGCTGGGTTCGCTTTGCCAGCATTGCGTTGTTAGGTTGCTAGCTATGGGTTGCTATTTTGCTACTTTTGTGTTGCTTGCTTGTCTGCTTTGCGTTTCTTCCTTGCTAGCTTTGCGTTGCTAGCTTGCTAGCTTTGCTTTTCTAGGTTGCTAGCTATGTGTTGCTAGCTTGGTAGCTTTGCGTTGCTAGGTGGCTAGCTTTGCATTGCTAGCTTGCCAGCTTTGCCTTGCTAGCTTGCAACCGTTGCGTTGTTAGCTTGCTAGCTTTGCGTTGCCAGCTTGCTGGCTGTGCGTTGCTCGCTTGCTACCTCTGGGTTGATAGTTTGCTACATTGCTAGATTTGCTTTGATAACTTTCTAACTTTGCGTTGCTATCTTACTCGATTTGCGTTGCTAGTTTGATAGCTTTGTTTTTCTAACTTGCTAGCTTTGCGTTGCTAACTTCCTAGCTTTGCGTTGCTAGCTTGCTAGCTTTGCGTTGCTAGCTTGCAATCTTGCTAGATTTACGTTGCAACGATGCTAGCTTTGCGTTTAAACCTTGCTAGCTTTGCGTTTAAACCTTGCTATCTTTGTGTTGCTAGCTTGCTAGCTTTGCGTTGCTATCTTGACAGCTTAGCATTGCTAGCTTAACAGCTGTGCGTTGCTATCTTCCCAGCTATGCGTTGCTAGCTTGCCAGCTGTGCGTTGTTGCTTGCTAAATTTGCGTTGCTAACTTTCGAACTTTGCGTTGCTAGCTTGCCAGCTGTGCGTTGATAGCTTTCCAGATTTTCGTTGCTAGCTTGACAGCGTTTTTTGCTAACATGCAACGTTTCGTTGCTAGGTTCCTATCTTTGCGTTCCTATCTTGCTAGTTTTGAGTTGCTAATATGATAGCTTTGCGTTGCTAGCTTGCTAGGTTTGCGTTGCTATCTTGATAAATTTGCGTAGCTTGCTTGCTTGTTTGCGTATCTTGGTTGGTAGCTTTGTGTTGCTATCTCGATTACTATGCATTTATAGCTTGCTAGGTTTGCGTTTCTATCTTGCTAGCGTTGCGTTGCTAGCTTGCTATCTTTGCGATGCTAGCTTGCTAGCTTTTTGTTGCTAGCTTGCTAGGTTTGCGTTGCTATCTTGCTAGCTACGCTTTGCTATCTTGCTCGTTTTGTGTTGTTTGCTTGCCTGCTTTGCGTTTCTTCCTTGCTAGCTTTGCGTTGCTAGCTTGCTAGCTTTGCTTTTCTAGGTTGCTAGCTAAGTTTTGCTAGTTTGGTAGCTTTGCCTTTCTAACTTGAATGCTTTGCGTTGCTAGCTTGCTACCGTGGCGTTGCTAGCTTGCTATCTTTGCGTTACAAGCCTCCTGGCTTTGCGTTGCTCGCTTGCTAGCTCTGCGTTGCTAGTTGGCTACATTGCTAGATTTGCGTTGCTAGCTTGTTAACTTTGCGGTGCTATCTTACTTGATTTGCGTTGCTAGTTTGATAGCTTTGTTTTTCTAGCTTGCTAGCTTTGCGTTGCTAACTTCCTAGCTTTGCGTTGCTAGCTTGCTAGCTTTGCGTGTCTAGCTTGCAATCTTGCTAGATTTGCGTTGCAAGGATGCTAGCTTTGCGTTTAAATGTTGCTAGCTTTTTGTTGCTAGCTTGCTAGGTTTGCGTTGCTAGCTTGACAACTTTGCGTTGCTAGCTTGCCAGCTGTGCGTTGCTAACTTGCCAGGTATGCGTTCCTAGCTTGCAAGCTATGCGTTTTTGCTTGCTAACTTTGCGTTGCTAGCTTGCCAGGTTTGCGTTTCTAGCTTGGTAGCTGTGCGTTGAATGCTTGCCAGCTTTGCGTTGCTAGCTTGCCAGCTGTGCGTTCCTAGCTTTCCAGATTTTCGTTGCATGCTTGAGAGCTTTGCTTTTCTAACTAGCAACTTTGCGTTGCTAGCTTCCTAGGTTTGCGTTGCTAGCTTCCTAGCTTGCTAGATTTGCGTTGTAGGCTTGCTACCTTTTCGTTGTTACCTTGCTAACCTTGCGTTGGTATCTTGATATCTTTGCCTTGCTAGCTTGCTAGCTTGGCTTGTTAGCTTGCTATATTTGCGTTGCTAGCTTGCTAGCTTTGCGATCTAGCATGCTAGATTTTCGATGTATCATACTTTGCTTTGCTTTCCTAGAATTCGAGCTTTGAGTTGATAGCTTGCTAGTTTGCGTTGATAGTTTGCTAGTTTTGCGTTGGGAGCTTGCTAGGTTCCCTTTTCCAACTTGCTAGATTCTCGTTGCAATCTTGCTAATTTTGCGTTGCTAGCTTGGTAGCTTTGCATTGATAGCTTGCTAGCTTTGGGTTGCTAGCTTGTTAGCTTTTGGTTGCTAGTTTGCTAGGTTGACTTTGCTAGCTTGCAGGATTTGTGTTGCTAGCTTGCTAGGTTTGTGTTGCTCGCTTGCGTTGCAAGCTTGCTAGATTGCTAGATTTTCGTTCCTAGCTTCATAGCTTTGCGTTGCTATGTTACTAGCTATGCATTGCTAGCTTGCTAGCTTTGCGTTGCTAGCTTGCTTGCTTTGCGTTGCTAGCTTGCTAGCTTTGCGTTGCTAGCTTGCTAGCATTGTGTTTCTAGCTTGCTAGCTTCATTTGCTAACTTCCTAGCTTTGAGTTGATAACTTGCTAGCTTTGCGTTGCTTTCTTGCTTGTTTGCGTTATTGCTTGCTAGATTTCTTTGCTAGCTTCCCAGCTTTGAGTTGCTGGATTGCTAGTTTTGCGTTGCTAGCTTGCTAGCTTTCCGTTTCTAGCTTGCTAGCTTAATAGATATGCGTTGCTTGCTTCTAGATTTGCGTTGCTAACTTGATAGATTTGCGTGGCTAGCTTGCAGCTTTGCGTTGTTAGCTAGTCAGCTTTGTGTTTCTAGCTTCACAGCTTTGCGTTGCTAGCTTGCAATCTTTTCGTTCCTGGCTTGCTAGCTTTGCGTTGCGAGCTTGCTAGACGGCTGTATTTTCTTTGCTAGCTAGCTATCATTGCATTGCTATCTTACTAGCTTTGCGTTGCTAGCTTGCTAACTTTGCGTTACAAGCTTTCTAGCATTGCGTTGATAACTTCTTAGCTTTGCGTTCCTAGCTTGGTAACTTTGCGTTGCTAGCTTGCTAACTTTGCCTTTCTAACTTGCTAGATGGCTAGATTTGAGTTATTAGCTTGCTAGCTTTGCGTTGATAACTTGCTAGATTGCCTTGCTATCTTGCTAGCTTTGCGTTGCTTGCTTGCCAATTTTGCGTTGCTAGCTTTTTAGCTTTGCGTTGCTAGCTTGCTAGATTGCGTTGCTAGTTTG
>NW_019720586.1:6804-42694 GCF_002891405.2 Cryptotermes secundus
AAAAAGTAACAACACATTCAAACAATACACAAAACACAACAAGGACTCCCTCCCACAATAAATACAAAGAAGCATAACAGAGAGAATACAAAAAAAAAAAGTTAAATAAACCGATCCGTCATGGTTCAGTATTGTCATGTACAGGTGCTGTCATTTTCACTTTACTTCACTTAACTTCCGTTCCCTTTCCTTCACTTCACTTTACCGCGATTTAACACATCACACTCGAAACAAAATATGAATACAATGCAAATATGATACAATGCAACAAATACAATTAAGTAGTTAATAAAATAAGAAAAACAGGTATGTTATAGACTAAATTTATTATCGTTGATATTATACGCAATGTTAATAAGTTCTTTTATCCACTCATATAAGTCATTGCACTCGACAAAGCCCCTTCATATTCCTTCACTTGTTTACCTTCCAGCTCCACCTAAAACTTATTTACTTGTAACTGCATCCCTGACCGTCTTTCTAAATGTGTTTAGTTTACACGGGAAAGACGCTAGCGTGCCTGCAGGTAAACTGTTCCAATCTTTTATGGTCCTATTTACAAAGGAATATTTGCCAACATCTGTTCTATGCTTCCTACTCCTAACTTTCCAACAATGATCGCCCCTACTGAGGTAGCATGGTTTTCGGAGGCTATTTCCTATCGCTTTCCAAGACGGACTCCTAGTGTATGCCTTATAAAGGGCGCACAGTCGGGCTACCAGTCTACGTTGTGCCAAAGTTTCCCAACCAGATTCATCTGAATGATTTGCAAATTTAGCCGCTCTTCTTTGTACACGATTTAAAGCGCTTACCTGCCAATCTCTGTATGGGTCCCAACATACCGCGCCATATTCAAGTATCGGTCTCACTAATGACGTATAAGCTAGACGTTTCGTATTATTATTTCCCTGTCTCAGTATACGCATTATTAAATGAAGGGCCTTCCATGCTTTCCGTAGCGTATAGTTTACATGATCAGCCCAGCTTAGATCGCTACGTATGATTATTCCCAGGTACTTAAAGCTATTTACCTCCGGTATTAATTGACCCCCAAGATAATATGTCAGTCGTTCCTTTACCCTAGCTCTCGTGAAACCTACAGCTTTACTCTTATCTGGATTTATTTTCATCTCATTTTCTACCGCCCAATTGATATGCTAGTTTTGCGTTGCTAGCTTGCTAACTTCCCGTTATAGCTTGCTAGCTACGCGTTGCTATCTTGCTATTTTGGCGTTGCTTGCTTGCTTTGCATTTCTAGTTTGCTATTTTTGCGTTCTAACTTGCTAGATTTACGTTCTGACTTACAAGCTTCGCAAAGCTAACTTGCTCTCTTTGCAATGCTAGTTTTCTAGCTTTGCATTCCTACATTTCTAGCTTTGCTTTCCTAGCTTGATAGCTTTGTTTGTTTGATGCTTGCTTGCTTGCTTTGCGTTTATAGCTTGCTAGCATTCGTTGCTTGCTTTCTAGCTTCGCGTTGCTAGCTTGNCATCCTAGCTTTGCTTTGCTAGGTTCCTAGCTTGCTAGATTTGCGTTGCTACATTGCTAGCATTCGTTGATACCTTGATAACTTTGCGTTGTAGCTTGATAGCTTTTAGTTTTTAGATTGGTAGCTTTGCCTTGCTAGCTTGCTAGCTTGGCTTTGCTAGCTTGGTAGATTTGCGTTGCTAGCCTGCTATCATTGCGTTCCTTATTTGCTAGTTTTGCGTTGCTAGCTTGCTAGCTTTTCGTTGCTGGCTTGCCAGCTTTGCGATCTAGCTTGCTAGCTTTGCGTTGCAAGCTCCCTATCTTTGCGTTTCTAGCTTGATAGCTTTGCGTTGGTTGCTTGCAAGCTTTGCGTTGCTAGCCTGCTATCTTTGTGTTCCTAGCATGCTAGTTTNTCTTGCTTGGTAGCTTTGCGTTACTAACTTGCTAGATTTGCGTTGCTAGCTTGGTAGTTCTCGTTTCTATCTTGCTAGGTTGACGTTGCTATCTTGCAGGATATGTGTTGCTAGCTTGCTAGCTTGCTTTGCTCGCTTGCTAGCTCTGCGTTGCAAGCTTCCTAGATCGCTAGATTTGCGTTCCTAGCTTGCTAGCTTTGCGTTGCTATCTTACAAGATATACGTTGCTAGCTTGCTTGCTTTGCGTTGCTAGCTTGCCAGCTTGGCTTTGCTAGCTTACCAAATTTGTGTTGCTAGCTTGCTAGCTATCCATTGCTAGCTTGCTAGCTTGCTAGGTATGCGTTGCTAGCTTGCTCGCTTTGCGTTGCTACCTTGCCAGCTTTGCGATGCTATCTTGCCAGCTTGGCGATGCTAGCTTGCCAGCTTTGGTTTGCCAGCTTGCCAGCATTGCGTTGCTGGCTTGCCAGCTTTGCGTTTCTAGCTTGCTAGCTTTGTGTTTCTAGCTGGCAAGCTTCTTTGCTTGCTTGCTAGATTTGAGTTAATAGCTTAATAACTTTGGTTCCTTGCTTTCTTGCACTGAGTTTTTGATGGCTAGATTTCGTTGCTAACTTCCTAGCTTTGCGGTGCTTAATTGCTAGTTTAACGTTGTTAGCTTGCTAGCTTTCCGTTGCTAGCTTAGTAAATATGCGCTGCTAACCACTAGCTTTGCGTTGCTATCTTGTTTGCTTTGCGTTGCTTGCTTGCAGCTTTGCATTGTTAGCTAGTTAGCTTTGCGTTTCTAGCTTCCCAGCTTTGCGTTGCTAGCTTGTAAACTTTGCGTTGCTGACTTGCTAGCTTTGCGATGTGAACTGGCTAGACGGCTAGATTTTCTTTTCTAGCTTGCTATCTTTGCATTGCTATCTTACTAGTTTTGCGTTGCTAGCTTGCTAGCCTTACGTTACATACTTTCTAGCATTGCGTTGATAATTTCTTAGCTTCGCGTTGCTAGCTTGCTAGCTTTGCGTTGCTAGTTTGATAGCTTTACTTATGTACCTTGCTAGATGGCTTGATTTGCGTTGCTAGCTTGCTAGGTTTGCATTGCTAGCTTGTTGCTTTGCGTGGCTAGCTTGCTAGCTTTGCTATGCTTTGTTGTTCGCTTGCTTGCTTTGCGTTCATTGCTTGCTAGCGATCGTTGCTTTCTTGCTAGCTTCTCGTTGCTAGCTTGCTAGAACTGCATTGCCAGCTTGCTAGCTTTGCGTTGCTACTTTGCTAGCATTGCGTTGCTAGCTCCTTAGCTTTGCGTTGCTAGCTTGCTAGATTATTAGATTTGAGTTGCTAGTTTGCTAGTTTTGCTTTGCTATCTTGCTAGCTTGCCAGTTTTGCTTTGCTAGCTTTTAGCTTTTGCGTTGCTAGTTTGGTAGCTTTGCGCTGCTAGCTTGCTAGCTTTGCGGTGCTAGCTTGTTAGCTTTGCGTTGCTATCTTGCCAGCTTTGCGTTGTAAGCTTGCCAGCTTTGCTTTTCTTGCTTGCTAGATTTGCGAGGCTAGCTTGCTAGCTTTGCGTTGCTACCTTGCTAGCTTTCCGTTGCTAGCTTGCTAGATATGAGTTTCTAGCTTACTAAAGTTGCGTTGCTTGCTTGGTTTATTTGCGTTTCTTTCTTCAAATCTTTCGTTGCTAGCTTCCTAAATTTACGTTTCTAGATTGCCTGTTTTGCGTTGTTAGCTTGCTAGCCTTCCGTTGCTTCTTTGTTAGATATGCGTTTCTATCTTGCTAGTTTTGCATTGCTAGCTTGCCAGCTTTGCGGTACCAGTTAGCCAGCTTTGCGTTTCTATCTTCCCAGCTTTCCCTTGATAGCTTGCCAGATTTGCGTTGCTAGCTTGCCAGCTTGGCTTTGCTAGCTTACCAGCTTTGTGTTGCTAGCTTGCTAGCTATCCTTTGCTAGCTTGCTAGCTTGCTAGGTATGCGTTGCTAGCTTGCTAGCTTTGCGTTGCTAGCTTGCCAGCTTTTCTTTTCTATCTTGCCAGCTTTGGTTTGCTATCTTGCCAGCTGTGCTTTGCTGGTTTGCCAACTTTGGGTTTCTAGCTTGCCAGATTCGCGTTGTTAGCTTGCCAGGTTTGCGTTGCTAGCTTGCTAGATTTGCTTTGCTTGCTTCCTAGCTTTCTGTTGGTAGCTTGGTAGCTTTGCGTTGCTAGCTTGCTAGCTTTGCGTTGCTAGCTTGCTAGCTTTGCGTTGCTAGCTTGCTAGCTTTGCGTTGCTAGCTTGCTAGCTTTGCGTTGCTAGCTTGCTAGCTTTGCGTTGCTAGCTTGCTAGCTTTGCGTTGCTAGCTTGCTAGCTTTGCGTTGCTAGCTTGCTAGCTTTGCGTTGCTAGCTTGCTAGCTTTGCGTTGATAGCTAGCTAGCTAGCTATATTTGCGTTGCTAGCTTGCTAGCTTTGCGTTGATAGCTAGAAAGCTTGCTAAATTTGCGTTGCTAACTTCCTAGTTTTGCGTTGCTAGCTTGCTAGCTTTGCGTTGCTAGCTTGCCAGGTTTTCGTTGCTAGATTGGTAGCTGTGCGTTGCTAGCTTGCCAGATTTACGTTATTAGCTGGCCAGGTTTGCGTTGCTAGCTTGCTTAATTTGCGTTGCAAGCTTTGCCAGCTTTGCGTTCCTAGCTTGCCAGCTATGGGTTTCTAGCTTTCCAGATTTTCGTTGCAAGCTTGACAGCTTTGCTTTGCTAACTAGAAAGTTTGCGTTGCTAGCTTCCAAGGTTTGCGTTGCTAGTTTCCTAGCTTGCTAGATTTGCGTTGTAGACTTGCTAGCCTTTCGTTGATACCTTGCTAACATTGCGTTGCTAGATTGATAGCTTGAGTTTCTAGGTTGTTAGCTTTTCGTTGCTAGCTTGCTAGATTGCTAGATTTGCGATCCTAGCTTGCTAGCTTTGCGTTGCTATCTTACAGGATTTGCGTTGCTAGCTTGCTTTCTTTGCGTTGCTAGCTTGCTAGCTTTGCGTTGTTAACTTCCTAGCTTTGCGTTGCTATCTTGCTAGCTTTGCGTTGCTATCTTGCTAGATTTGCTTTGCTAGTTTGCTAGCTTTGCCTTTCTAGCTTGCTATCTTTATGTTGCAAGCTTGATACCTTTGCGTTGCTAGCTTGCTAGCATGCTAGATTTGCGTTGCTAGCTTGCTAGCTTTGCGTTGCTAGCTTGCTAGCATTGTGTTTCCTGCTTGCAAGCTTCCGTTTCTAGCTTGCTAGATGTAGGTTGACAGCTTACTAACTTTGGGTTCCTTGCTTGCTTGCTTTGTGTTTTTGCTTGCTTGCTTTGTGTTTTTGCTTGATAGCTTTCGTTGCTAGCTTCCTAGCTTTGCCTTGCAGGATTGCTAGTTTTGCGTTGTTAGCATGATAACTTTCCGTTGCTATCTTAATAGATATGCGTTGCCAACTTCTAGCTTTGCGTTGCTAGCTTGCCAACTTTGCGTTGCTAGCTTGCAGCTTTGCGATGTTAGCTAGTCAGCTTTGCGTTTCTAGCTTCCCAGCTTTGCGTTTCTAGCTTGCAAGCTTTGCGTTGCTGGCTTGCTAGCTTTGCGTTGCGAGCTTGTTAACGGCTAGATTTCCTTACCTAGCTTGCTATCTTTGCATTGCTAACTTACTAGCTTTGCGTTGCTAGCTTTCTAGCTTTGCGTTACAAACTTTCTAGCATTGCGTTGATAACTTCTTAGCTTTGCGTTGCTAGCTTGCTAGATTTGCGTTGCTAGCTTTCTATCTTTACTTTTCTAGCTTGCTAAATGGCTAGATTTGCGTTCTTAGCCTGCTAGTTTTCCGTTGCTTCCTTGCTAACTTTGCTTTGTTTTGTTGCCTGCTTTCTTGCTTTGCGTTTCTTGCTTGCTAGCATTCGTTGCTTGCTTGCTAGCTTTGCGTTGCTAGCTTGCTAGATTGGCGTTGCTAGCTTTCTAGACTTGCGTTGCTTGCTTGCTAGCTTTGCGTTGCTAGCTTGCTAGATTGGCGTTGCTAGCTTTCTAGACTTGCGTTGCTTGCTTGCTAGCATTGCGTTGCTACATTTCTTGCTTTGCGTTTCTTGCTTGCTAAATTTGCTTGGCTAGCTTGCTACCTTTGCGTTGCTACCTTGCTAACTTTCCGTTTATCGCTTGCTAGATTTAAGTTGCTATCTTACTAGCTTTGCGTTGCTTGCTTGCTTTCTTTGCGTTTCTTTCTTGCAAGCTTTCGTTGCTATCTTCCTAGCTTTGTGTTGTTTGAATGCTAGTTTTGCGTTGTTAGCTTGCTAGCTTTCCGTTGCTTGCTTATTAGTTATGCGTTCCTATCTTGCTAGTTTTGCATTGCTAGCTTGCCAGCTTTGCGTTACCCGTTAACCAGCTTTGCGTTTCTAGCTTCCCAGCTTTGTATTGATAGCTTGCCAGATTTTCGTTGCTAGCTTGCCAGCTTGGCTTTGCTAACTTACCAGCTTTGTGTTGCTAGCTTGCTATCTATCCTTTGCTAGCTTGCTAACTTGCTAGTTATGCGTTGCTAGCTTTCTAGCTTTGGGTTGCTAGCTTGCCAGCTTTGGTTTGCCAGCTTGCCAGCATTGCGTTGCTGGCTTGCTAGCTTTGCGTTTCTAGCTTGCCAGATTCGCGTTGATTGCTTGCCAGATTTGCGTTGCTATCTTGCTATATTTGCGTTGCTAGCTTGCTAGCTTTCTGTTGGTAACTTGGAAGATTTGATATGCTAGCTTGCTATCTTTGCTTTTCTAGCTTGCTAGCTTATCTTTGCTAGTTTGCTAACTTTGCGTTACTAGCTTTCTAGCATTGCGTTCATAACTTCTTAGTTTTGTGTTGCTAGCTTGCTTGCTTTGCGTTGCTTGCTTGCTAGCTTTGCATTGCTAACTTGCTAGTTTGCGTTCTAACTTGCTAGATTTGCGATCTGTCTTACTAGCTATACAAAGCTATCTTGCAGCCTTTGCGTTGCTAGCTTGCTAGCTTTGCATTGCTACCTTGCTAGCTTTGCGTTCCTATCTTGCTAACTTTGCTTTGCTTGGTTGCTTGCTTGCTTGCTTTACGTTTCTCTCTTGCTAGCTTTCGTTGCTTGCTTGCTAACATTGCGTTTCTAGCTTGATATCATTGCGTTGCTAGCTTGCTAGATTTGCGTTGCTACATTGCTAGTTTGTGTTTCTAGCTTCTTAGCTTTGCTTTGCTAGTTTGCTATATTATTAAATTTGCGTTGTTTGTTTTCTAGCTTTGCGTTGCTATCTTGCTAGCATTGCTTTGCTAGCTTGCCATCTTTGCGTTGCTAGCTTTTTAGCTTTGCGTTACTAGTTTGCTAGTTTTGCGTTGCTAACTTGGGTGCTTTGAGTTGCTATCTTGCCAGCTTTGCGTTGTTAGCTTGCCAGATTTGCTTTTCTTGCTTGCTTGTTTGCGTTTCTTGCTTGATAGGTTTGTATTGCTAGGTTGCTAGCTTTGCTTTGCTAGGTTGCTAGCTTTGCCTTGCTAGGTTGCTAGCTTTTTCGTTGCTATCTTGCTAGTTTGCTTTGCTAGGTTGTTAGCTTTGCCTTGCTAGCTTGCTATCTTGGCGTTGCTAGTTTGCTGGGTTGGCGTTCCTCGCTTGCTACCTTTCCGTTGCTAGTTTGCTACATTGCTATATTTGCGTTTCTAGGTTGCTATCTTTGCGTTGCTATCTTACTAGATTTGCGTTGCTTGTTTACTAGATTTGGTTTGCTAGCTTGCTAGCTTTGCGTTGCTAACTTCCTAGCTTTGCATTGCTAGCTTGCTAGCTTTGTGTTGCTAGCTTGCTAGCTTTGTGTTGCTAGCTTGCTAGCTTTGCGGTGCTAGCTTGCTAGCTTTGTGTTGCTAGCTTGCTAGCTTTGTGATGCTAGCTTGCTAACTTTGCTTGGCAAGCTTGCCAGCTTTGCGTTGCTAACTTGCATCTGTGCGTTGCTAGCTTTCCAGATTTTCGTTGCTAGCTTGACAGCTTTGCTTTGCTAACTTGCAACTTTACGTTGCTGGCTTCCTAGCTTTGCGTTGCTAGCTTCCTAGCTTGCTAGGTGTGCGTTGCTAGCTTGCTAGATTTTCGTTGATACCTAGCTATATTTGCGTTGTTAGCCTGATAGCTTTGAGTTGCTAGCTTGCTAGCTTGGCGTTTCTACCTGGGTAGATTTGCGTTGCTTGCCTGCTATCATTGCGTTCCTAGTTTGTTAGCTTTGCGATGCTAGCTTGCTAGCTTTTCCTTGCCAGCTTGCCAGGTTGTGATCTAGCTTGCTAGGTTTATGTTGCTAGCTTCCTAGCTTTGCGTTGCTTAATTGCTAATTTTGCGTTGCTTGCTTGCTAGATTTCCCTTGCTAGCTTAATAGATACGCGTTGCTAACTTCTAGCTTTGCGATGCTAGCTTGCCAACTTTGCGTTTATAGCTTGAAGCTGTGCGTTGTCAGCGAGTCAGGTTTGCGTTTCTAGCTTCCCAGCTTTGCGTTGCAAATTGCAAGCTTTGCTTTGCTTGCTTGCTAGATTTGGGTGGCGAGCTTGCTAGCTTCTCTTTGCTACCTAGCTATCTTTCCTTTGCTAGCTTGCTAGATTTGAATTGCTAGCTTGCTAGCTTTGCGTTGGTTGCTTGCTTGCTTTGAGATTTTTCTAGCTAGCTTTCGTTGCTAGCTTCCTAGCTTTGCGTTGCTGGATTGCAAGTTTTTTGTTTTAGCTTGCTAGCTTTTCGTTGCTTGCTTGTTGGATATGCGTTGCAAGCTGCTAGTTTTGCGTTGCTAGCTTGCCAGCTTTGCGTTGCTAGCTTGCCAGCTTTGCGTTGCCATCTAGCCAGCTTTGCGTTGCCATCTAGCCAGCTTTGCGTTTCTAGCTTCCCAGCTTTGCTTTGTTAACTTGCCAGATTTGCGTTGCTACGTTGCCAGCTTGACGTTACTAGCTTACCAGATTTGCGTTGCTAGTTTTCTAGCTATCCTTTGCTAACATGCTAGCTTATTAGATATGCGTTGCTAGCCTGCTAACTTTGCGTTGCTAGCTTGCCAGCTTTGCGTTGCTAGCTTGCCAGTTTTGCGTTGCCAGCCAGCCAGCTTTGGGTTTCTAGCTTCCCAGCTTTGCTTTCTGAGCTTGCCAGATTTGCGTTGCTAGCTTGCCAGCGTTGCGTTGCTAGCTTGCCAGCGTTGCGTTGCTAGCTTGCCAGCGTTGCGTTGCTAGCTTGCCAGCGTTGCGTTGCTAGCTTGCCAGCGTTGCGTTGCTAGCTTGCCAGCGTTGCGTTGCTAGCTTGCTAGATATGCGTTGCTAGCCTGCTAGCTTTGAGTGGCTTGATTGCCAACATTGCATTGCTATCTTGCCAGGTTTGGTTCTTAGCTTGTTAGCTTTGGTTTGCCAGCTTGCCAGCTTTTTCTTTGCAATCTTGCCAGCTTTGCGTTAATAGCTTGCAAGGTTTGCGCTGGTAGTTTACTAGCTTTGCGTTGCTAGCTTGCTAGATATGCGTTGCTAGCTTGCTATCTTTCTAGATTTGCTTTGCTAGCTTGCTAGCATTGCATTTTTAGCTTGCTAGCTCTGCGTTGCTAGTTTGCTACTTTTGCTTTGGTAGCTTGCTAGGTTCCCGTTTCTAGCTTGCTAGCTTCTCGTTGCAATCTTGCTAGTTTTGCGTTTCTTGTTTCTTTGCGTTTCTTGCTTGCTAGCTTTGCGTTACTAGCTTGCTATATTAGCGTTGCTAGCTTGGTAGCTTTGCGTTGATAGCTTGCTAGCTTTGGGTTGCTAGCTTGTTAGATTTGCCTTGTTAGCTTGCTAGGTTGACGTTGCTAGCTTGCAGGATTTGATTTGCTAGCTTGCAAGCTTTGCATTGCTCGCTTGCCAGCTCTGCTTTGGAAGCTTGTTATTTTGCTAGGTTTGCGTTACTAGCTTGCTAGCTTTGCGTTGCTATCTTACTAGATTTGCGACTCTAGCTTGTTAGCTTTGCGTTGCTAGATTGCTAGCGTTGCGTATGCTAACTTCTTATCTTTGCCTTGCTATCTTGCCAGCTTTTCATTGCAATCTTGCTAGAATTGCGTTGCTAGGTTGCTTGCTGTGCTTTTCTAGCTTTCTGGCTTTGTGTTGCTAGCTTGATATCTTTGCGTTGCTATCTTGCTAGCATGCTAGATTTGCGTTGAATGCTTGCTAGCTTTGCGTTGCTAGCTTGCTAGCATTGTGTTTCTAGCTTCCCATCTTTCCGTTGCTAGCTTACAAGCTTTGCGTTGTTGACTTGCTAGCTTTGCGTTGCGAACTTGCTAGACGGCTAGATTTTCTTTGCTTGCTTGCTATTTTTGCATTGCTAACTTACTAGCTATGCGTTGCTAGCTTGCTAACATTGTGTTACTAGCTTTCTAGTATTGCGTTGATACCTTCTTAATTTTGCGTTGCTAGCTTGCTAGCTTTGCGTTGCTAGCTTGCTAGCTTTGCCTTGCTAGCTTGCTAGATGCCTAGATTTGCGTTGTTAGCTTGCTAGCTTTGCGTTGCTAATTGCTAGTTTTCGTTCTATCTTGCTAGATATGCGTTCTGACTTACTAGCTTTGCAATGTTAGCTTGCAATTTTTGCGTTACTATCTTTCAAGCTTTGCATTGCTAGCTTGCTAGCTTTTCGTTGCTAATTTCTTAGATTTGCTTTGCTTGGCTGCTTGCTTGTTTGCTTTGCGTTTCTTGCTTGCCATTTTCGTTTCTTGCTTTAAAGTTTCGCGTTGCTAGCTTGCTAGCATTGCGTTGCTATCTTGCTAGCTTTCCTTTGCTAGCTTGCTGATTTGAGTTACTAGCTTGCTTGCTTTGCGTTTCTTTCTAGCTAGCTTTCGTTGCTAGTTTCCTAGCTTTTCGTTGCTAGATTGCTAGTTTAGCGTTGTTAGCTTGCTAGCTTTTCGTTGCTTGCTTGTTAGATATGCGTTGCAAGCTTGATAGTTTTGCGTTGCTAGCTTGCCAGCTTTGCGTTTCTAGCTTCCCAGCTTTGCTTTGTGAGCTTGCCAGGTTTGCGTTGCTAACTTGCCAGCTAGACGTTGCTAGCTTACCAACTTTGCGTTGCTAGCTTGCTAGCTATCTTTGCTAACTTGCTAGCTTGCTAGATATGCGTTGCTAGCCTGCTAGCTTTGCGTGGCTTGCTTGCCAACATTGAATTGCTATCTTGCCAGGTTTTGTTGCTAGCTGGCCAGCTTTGGTTTGCCAGCATGCCAGCTTTTTCGTTGCAAGCTTGCCAGCTTTGCGTTACTAGCTTGAAATGTTTGCGCTGTTAGCTTCCTAGCTTTGCGTTGCTAGCTTGCTAGATATGCGTTGCTAGCTTGCTATCTTTCTAAATTTGCCTTGCTAGCTTGCTAGCTTTGCATTGTTAGCTTGCTAGCTCTGAGTTGCTAGTTTGCTACTTTTGCGTTGGTAGCTTGCTAGGTTCCCGTTGCTAGCTTGCTAGCTTCTCGTTGAATTATTGCTAGTTTTGCGTTTCTTGCTTGCTTTGCGTTTCTTGCTTGTTAGCTTTGCGGTACTAGCTTGCTAGATTTGCGTTGCTATCTTGGTAGCTTTGCGTTAATAGCTTGCTAGTTTTGTGTTTCTTGCTTGTTAGCATTGCCTTGCTAACTTGCTAGGTTGACGTTGCAAGCTTGCAGGATTTGTGTTGCTATATGGCTAGGTTTGCGTTGCTCGCTTGCTAGCTCTGCATTGCAAGCTTGCTAGATTCTAGATTTGCGTTCCTAGCTTGCTAGCTTTTCGTTGCTATCTTATTAGATTTGCGTTGCTAGCTTGCTAGTTTTGCGTTGCTAGCTGGTTAGCTTTGCTTTGCTAGCTTGCTAGCTTTGCGTTGCTAACTTCCTAGATCTGCGTTGCTAGCTTGCTAGCTTTGCGTTGCTATCTAGCTAGATTTGCGTTGCTAGGTTGCAAGTTTTGCGTTTCTGGCTTGCTAGTTTTTTGTTGCTAGCTTGATATCTTTGCGTTGCTAGCTTGCTAGCATGCTAGATTTGCGTTGCTAGCTTGCTAGCTTTGCGTTGCTAGCTTTGCGTTGCTAGCTTGCTAGCATTGTGTTTCTAGCTTGCTAGCTTCATTTGCTAGCTTGCTAGCTTTGAGTTGATAGCTTGCTAGCTTTGCGTTGATTGCTTGCTTGCTTTGATTTTTTCTTGCTATATTTCGTTGCTAGCTTTATAGATTTGTGTTGCTGGATTGCTAGTGTTGCGTTGCTACCTTGCTAGCTTTCCGTTGCTAGCTTTCTAGCTTAATATATATGCGTTGCTAGCTTCTAGCTTTGCGTTGCTAGCTTGCAAGCTTTGCTTTGCTAGCTTGCAGCTTTGCGTTGTTAGCTAGTCAGCTTTGCGTTTCAAGCTTCCCAGCTATACGTTGCTAGCTTGCAAGCTTTGCGTTGCTAGCTTGCTAGCTTTGCGTTGATAGCTTGCTAGCTTTGCTTTGCTTGGTTGCTTGCTTGTTTTTTTGCGTTTCTTGCTTGCTAGCGTTCGTTGCTTCCTTGTTAGCTCGCGTTGTTAGCTTGCTAGCATTGCGTTGCTAGCTTGCTAGCTTTGAGTTGCTACCTTCTTATCTTTGCGTTGCTAGCTTCTTAGCTTTGCGTTGCTTGCTTGCATTATTATTAGATTTGCGTTTCAAATTTGCTAGCTTTGAGTAGCTATCTTGATAGTTTGTGTTGCTAGCTTGCCAGCATTGCGTTGCTTGGTTTTAACTTTGCATAGATAGCTTGGTAGCTTTGCGTTTCTAGCTTGCCAGCTTTGCGTTGTTAGCTAGTCAATTTTGCGTTTCTAGCTTCCAAGCTTTTTCGTAGCTAGCTTGCAAGCTTCGCGTTGCTGGCTTGCTGGTTTTGCGTTGCGAGCTTGCAAGACGGCTAGGTTTTCTTTGCTATTTTGCTATCTTTTACTTTGCTATCTTTCTAGCTTTGCGTTGCTAGCTTGCTAGCTTTGCGTTACAAGCTTTCTAGCATTGCGTTGATACCTTTCTAGCTTTGGGTTTCTAGCTTGCTAGCTTTGCGTTTCTAGCTTGCTAGCTTTGCCTTGCTAGCTTGCTAGATGGCTAGATTTGCGTTGTTAGCTTGCTAGTTTTGCGTTGGTAGTTTACCTGCTTTGTGTTGCTAGCTTGTAGCTATCCTTTGCTAGCTTGCNTCAGTTTTGCGTTGCTAGCTTGCCAACATTGCGTTGCTATCTTGCCAGCTTTGCGTTGCTAGCTTGCCAGCTTTGGTTTGCCAGCTTGCCAGCTTTGCTTTGCTAGATTGAAAGCTTTGCATTACAAGCTTGCTAGATTTGCGTTGCTAGCTTGCTAGCTTTGCTTTTGTAGCTTGCATGATTTGCAATTCTGACTTGATATTTTTGCGTTTCTAGCTTGCTAGCTTTGAGTTGTTATCTTTCTAGTTTTGCGTTGCTAACTTGTTAGCTTTGCTTTGCTATGATGCTACATTGCTAGATTTGCGTTGCTAGCTTGCGAGCTTTGCCTTGATAGCTTGCTACCTTGGCGTTGCTAGCTTTTAGCTTTGCGTTGCCAGCTTGCTGGCTTTGCGTTTCTCGCTTGCTAGCTCTGCGTTGCTAATTTGCTACATTTCTAGATTTTCGTTGCTAGCTTGCTAGCTTTGCGTTGCTATCTTAATAAATATGCGTTGCTAATTTGCAAGCTTTGGTTTGCTAGCTTGCAAATTTTGCGTTACTAACTTCCTAGCTTTGCGTTCCTAGCTTGCTAGCTTTGCGTTGCTAGCTTGCAAACTTGCTATATTTGCGTTGCAATGTTGCTAGCTTTGCGTTTCTAACTTGCTACATTTGTGTGGCTAGCTTGCTGTGTTTGCGTTGCTAGCTTGCCAGCTTTGTGTTCCTAGCTTGATAGCTGTGCGTTGCTGGCTTGCCTGCTTTGCTTTGTTAGCTTGCCAGATTTGTGTTGCTAGCTTGCCAGCTTGGAGTTGCTAGCTTACAAGCTTTGCGTTGCTAGCTTGCTAGCTATCCTTTTTTAGCATGGTAGCTTGGTAGATATTCGTTGCTAGATTGATGGCTTTGCGTTGTTAGCAATCTAGCTTTGCTGTGCTTGGTTGCTTGCTTGTCTGCTTTGCGTTTCTTACTTGCTAGAATCCGTTGCTTGCTTGCTAGCTTCGCTTTGCTAGGTTGCTAGCATTGCTTTGCTAGCTTGCTAGCTTTGCGTTGAGACTTTGCAAGTTGTGCTTTGCTAGCTTCTTAGGTTTGCTTTGCTAGCTTGCTAGATTATTAGTTATGCGTTGCTAGTTTGCTAGCTTTGCGTTGCTATCTTGCTAGCTTAGCGTTGCTACCTTGCCAGATTTGCGTTGCTAGCATTTTAGCTTTGCGTTGCTAACTTCGTATCTTTACGTTGCTAGCTTGCTAGTTTTGCGTTCTAGCTTGCTAGATTTGCGTTGCTAGCTTGTTAGTTTTGCGTTGCTAGCTTGCAAGCTTCCCGTTGCTAGCTTGCTAGCTACGCGTTGCTATCTTGCTAGTTTTGCGTTGCTTGTGTGCTTGCTAGCTTTGCGTTTCTTGCTTGCTAGCTTTGCGTTGCTAGCTTGTTAGCTTTGCTTTGCTATGTTGCTACAATGCTAGATTTGCGTTCCTAGCTTGCTAGCTTTGCCTTGCTAGCTTGCTAGGTTTGCGTTGCTATGTTGCTAGCTTTGCCTTCCTAGCATGCTACCTTTTCGTTGCTAGCTTGCAAGCTTTGCGTTGCCAGCTTGTTGGCTTTTCGTTTCTCGCTTGCTAGCTCTGCGTTGCTAGTTTGCTACATTGCTAGATTTGCGTTGCTAGCTTTCTAGCTTTGCGTCTCTATCTTACTTGATGTGCGTTGTTGGTTTGCAAGCTTTGGTTTGCTAGCTTAATAGCTTTGCGTTGCTAACTTTCTAGCTTTGCGTTGCTAGCTTGCAAAATTGCTAGATTTGCGTTGCAAAGTTGCTTACTTTGCGTTTCTAGCTTTCTATCTTGGTTTGGCTAGCTTGCTAGATTTGCGTTGCCAGCTTGCCCGCTTTGCGTTGCTAACTTGTTAACTGTTCGTTGCTAGCTTGCCAGCTTTGCTTTGTTAGCCTGCCAGTTTGCGTTGCTCGCTTGCCAGTTTGGCGTTGCTAGCTTACCAGCTTTGCGGTTCTATCTTGCTAGCTATCCTTTGCTATGTTGCCAGCTTGATAGATATGCGTTTCTAGCTTGCTAGCTTTGCGTTGCTAGCTTGCCAGGTTTGCGTTGCTATCTTGCCAGTTTTGCGTTGCTAGCTTGCCACGTTTGGTTTGCCAGCTTGCCAGCTTTGCTTTGGTATCTTGCCAGCTTTGCGTTACAAGCATGCCAGATTTGCATTTTTAGCTGGCAACCTTTGCGTTGCTAGCTTGCTAGATCTGCGTTGCTAGCTTGCGAACTTTGCTTTGGTTTCTTGCATGATTTGCGTTGTTAGGTTGCTATATTTGCTTTGCTAGCTTGCTAGTTTGCGTTGCGCTCTTTCTAGCTTTGCGTTGCTAGCTTGCTAGCTTCCCGTTGCTACCTTGCTAGCTACGCGTTTCAATCTTGCTAGATTTCGGTTGCTTGCTTGCTTGCTTTCCGTTTCTTTTTTGCTAGCTTTGCTTTGCTAGGTTGCTAGCTTTGCGTTTCTAGCTTGGTAGCTTTGCGTTGATATCTTGCTAGCTTTGCCTTGCTAGCTTGCTAGTTATGACTTGCTAGCTTGCCAGATTGGCATTGCTAGATTCTTAGCTTTGCGTTGACAACTTATTCTCTATGCGTTTCACGCTTGCTGGCTCTGCGTTGCTAGTTTGCCAGATTGCTAAATTTGCGTTGCTAGCTTGCTTGCTTTGCGTTGTTATCTTACTAGATTTGCGTTGCTCGTTTGTTAGCTTTGGTTTGCTAGCTTGCAATGTTGCTAAATTTGCATTGCTAGCTTGCCAACATTGCGTTGCTAGCGTGCCATCTGTGCGTTGCTATCATTCCAGCTTTTCGTTGCTAGCTTGACAGCTTTGCTTTGCTAACTTGCTAACTTTGCTTTGCTTGCTTCCTAGCTTTGCGTTTCTAGCTTGATAGCTTTGAGTTCCTAGCTTGCTAGCTTTGCGTTGCTAGCTTGATAGCTTGGAGTTTTTGGGTTGCTAGCTTTGCGTTCCTAGCTTGCTAACTTTGTGTTGCTAGCTTGCTTGCTTTCGTTTCAAGCTTGCTAGCATTGCGATCTAGCTTACTAGTTTTGCATTGCTAGCTTGCTATCTTTGCGTTGCTAGTTTTCTCGCTTTGCTTTTCTAGCTTCCCAGCTTTGGTTTGCCAACTTGACAGCTTTGCCTTGCAAGCTTGCCAGAATTGCGTTACTAGCTTGCAAGGTTTGCGTTGTTAGCTTGCCAGCTTTGCGTTGCTAGCTTGCTAGATTTGCGATGCTAGCTTGCTAGTGTGAGTGATGTGCTTTGTTATCTTGCTAGCTTTGCGTTGGTAGCTTGCAAGATTTGCGAAGCTAGCTTGCTAACTTTGAGATTCTAGCTTGCTAGCTATGCGTTGCTAGCTTTCTAGCTTTGCGTTGCTAGCTTGCTAGCTTCCCGTTGCTAGCTTGCTAGCTACGCGTTGCTATCTTGCATGATTTGCGTTGCTTGAATGCTTGCTTGCTTTACGTTTCTTGCTTGCTAAATTTGCGTTGCTAGCTTGCTAGCTTTGCTTTGCTAGGATGCTAGATTTGAGTTGCTAGCGTGGTAGCTTTGCGTTGCTAGCTTGCTAGCTTTCCGTTGCTAGCTTGCTAGCTTTGCCTTGCTAGCTTGCTACCTTGGCTTTGCTAGCTTGCTAGCTTTACGTAGCCAGCTGGCTGGCTTTGCGTTTCTCGCTCGCTAGCTCTCCGTTGCTAGTTTGCAACTTTGCTAGATTTGCGTTGCTAACATGCTAACTTTGCGTTGCTATCTTACTAGATTTGCGTTGCTAATTTGCTAGCTTTGGTTTGATAGCTTGCTAGCTTTGCGTTGCTAACTTCCTAGCTTTGCGTTGCTATCTTGCTAGATTTGCGTTGGTAGGTTGCTAGCTTTGCTTTTCTAGCTTGCTAGCTTTGAGTTGCTAGCTTGATATCTTTGCGTTGCTAGCTTGCTAGCTTGCTAGATTTGCGTTTCTAGCTTGATAGGTTTGCAATGCTAGCTTGCTAGCTTTGGGTTTCTAGCTTGCTAGCTTCCATTGCTAGCTTGCTACTTTTGAGTTGCTAGCTTGCTAGCTTTGCGTAGCTGGAATGCTAGTTTTGCGTTGCTAGCTTGCTAATTTTGCGTTGCTAGCTTGCTAGCTTTGCTTTGCTAGCTTGCTAGATGTCTAAATATGCGTTGTTAGCTTGCAAGCTTTGCGTTACTAACTTGCTAGTTTGCGTTCTATCTTGCTACATATGCGTTCTCACTTACTAGCTTTGCAATGCTAGCTTGCTATCTTTGCGTTACTAACTTTCAAGCTTTGCATTGCTAGCTTGCTACCTTTGCGTTGCTACTTTGTTAGCTTTGCTTTTCTTGGTTGCTTGCTTGTTTGCTTTGCGTTTCTTGCTTGCTATCATTCGTTTCTTGCTTTATAGCTTCGAGTTGCTAGCTTGCTAGCATTGCGTTGCTATCTTGCCAGCTTTCCTTTGCTAGATTGCTTGATTTGAGTTACTAGCTTGCTAGCTATGCTTTTCTTGCTTGCTTGTTTGCTTTGCGTTTCTTTCTAGCTAGCTTTGTGTTGCTAGCTTGCTAGTTTTGCTTTGGTAGCTTGCTAGCTTTGCTTTTCTAGGTTGCTAGCTTTGCGTTTCTAGCTTGGTAGCTTTGCGTTGATATCTTGCTAGCTTGCTACATTGGCATTGCTAGCTTCTTAGCTTTGCTTTGACATCTTATTCTCTATGCGTTGCACGCTTGCTAGCTCTGCGTTGCTAGTTTGCCAGATTGCTAGATATTCGTTGCTAGCTTGCTTGCTTTGGGTTGTTATCTTACTAGATTTGCGTTGCTAGTTTGCTAGCTTTGGTTTGCTAGCTTTGGTTTTCTACCATGCAAGCTTGCCAAATTTGCATTTCTAGGTTGCCAACTTCGCATTGCTAACTTGCCAACATTGCGTGGCTAGCTTGCCATCTGTGCGTTGTTATCTTTCCAGCTTTTCGTTGCTAGCTTGACAGCTTTGCTTTGCTAACTTGCTAACTTTGCTTTGCTAGCTTCCTAGCTTTGCGTTGCTAGCTTGATAGCTTTGAGTTCCTAGCTTGCTAGCTTTGCGTTGCTAGCTTGCTAGGTTTGCGTTTCTATCTTGATAGCTTTGCGATGCTATCTTCCTAGGTTTGCGTTCCTAGCTTGCTAGCTTTGAGTTGCTAGCTTGCTAGCTTTGCGTTGCTAAGTTCCTAGCTTTGCGTTGCTAGCTTGCTAGTTTTGCGATGCTATCTTGCTAGATTTTCTTTGCTAGGTTGCTAGCTTTGGGTTTCTAACTTGCTAGATGTGTGTTGATATCTTGATATCTTTGCGTTGCTTGCTTGCTAGCATGCTAGATTTGCGTTGCTAACTTGTTAGCTTTGCGTTGCTAGCTTGCTAGCTTGCAAGATTTGCGTTGCTGGCTTGCTAGCTTTGCGTTTGGAGCTTGCAAACGGCTAAATTTTCTTTGCTTGCTTGGTATCTTTGAATCGCTATCTTACTAGATTTGCGTTGCTAGCTTGCTAGATTTGCGTTACTAGCTTTATAGCATTGCGTTGATAACTTCTTTGCTTTGTGTTGCTAGCTTGCTAGCTTTGCGTTGCTAGCTTGCTAGCTTTGCGTTGCTAGCTTGCTAGCTTTCCCTTGCTAACTTGCTAGATGTCTAGATTTGCGTTTTAGCTTGCTAGCTTTGCGTTGCTAACTTGCTAGTTTGCGTTCTATCTTGCTAGATTTGCGTTCTGTCTTACTAGCTTTGCAATGCTAGCTTGCTATCTTTGCGTTATTAGATTGCTAGATTTGCGTTGCTAGCTTGCTACATTTGCTTTGTTAGCTTGGTAGCTTTGCGTTGCTAGCTTGCTAGTTTTGCGTACTAACTTGTTAGCTTTGGGCTTCTAGCTTGCAAGCTTTCCGGTCTAGCTTGCTAGCTTTGCGTTGCTAGGTTACTATATTTGAGTTGCTAGCTTTCTAGCTTTGCGTCGCTAGCTTTCTAGCTTTGCGTTGCTAGATTGCTAGCTTTGCGTTGCTAGCTTGGTAGCATGTTAGATTTGCGTTGCTAGCTTGCTAGTTTTGCGTTGCTAGCTCCCTAGCTTGCTAGATTTGCGTGTCTAGCTTGCTAATTTTGCGATACTTGCTTGCTTTGCGTTTCTTGCTTGCTAGCGTTGCGTTGCCAACTTGCTAAATTTGCGTTTCTAACTTTTTAGATTGCGATGCTAGCTTGCCAGCGGTGCGTTGCCAGCTTGATAAGTTTGCGTTTGCTACCTTGCTAGCATTACGTTTTTAGCTTGGTATCTTTGCGTTGCTAGATAGGTAGCTTTGTGTTCCTATCTTTGCTAGATTGCTAGATATGCGTTCCAGCTTGATAGCATTGCGTTGCTATCTTGCTATCTATGCCTTACTAGCTTGCTAGTTTTGCTTTGCTATCTTGCTATCTTGGCTTTGCTAGCATGGTAGCTATTCGTTGCTAGCTTGCTAGCTTTGCGTTGCTAGCTTGCTAGATTGCTTGAGTTGCGTTGCTAGCATGCTAGCTTTGCGTTGCTATCTTACAAGATATGCGTTGCTAACTTGCAAGCTTTGTGTTGCTAGCTTGCCAGATTTGATTTGTTATCTTGGCAGCTGTGCGTTGTTAGCTGGCCAGCTGTGCGTTTCTAGCTTGCCAGCTTTTCGTTTCTAGCTTGCCAGCTTTGCTTCGCTATCTTGCTACCTTTACGTTTGTAGCTCGCTAGATTTCCTTTCTAGCTTGCTAGCTTTGCGTTGCTTGCTTGCCTGTTTAGAGTTTCTTGCTTGCTAGCATTTCTTTTCTAGCTTGCTAGATTTGCGTTCCAAAATTGCTAGCTTTTTGAAGCTAGATTTGTAGCTTTGCTTTGTTAGCTTGCTAGCTATGCCTTGCTATCTTGCTAGCTTTTCTTTGCTAGCTTGCTAGCTTGGCGTTGCTTACTTGTTAGTTTTGCGTTGCTAGCTAGATAGCTTTGCGTTCCTCGTTTGCTAGCTCTGCGTTACTAGATAGCTAGTTTGCTGAATTTGTGTTTGCAAGATTGCTAGTTTTGCCTTACTATCTTACTAGATTTGGGTTGCTAGTTTGTAGCATTGCGTTGCTTACTTCCTAGCTTTGTTTGCTAGCTTGCTAGCTTTGGTTTCTAATTTGTTAGCTTGCTACATTTGCGTTGCTAGCTTGCTAGCTTCGCGTTGCTAGCTTGCTAGCTTCGCGTTGCTAGCTTGCTAGCTTGCTAGATATGCGTTGCTAGCTTCCTAGCCTTGCGTTGCTAACTTGAAAGCTTTGCGCTGCTAGCTTGCCAGCTTTGCGTTCCTAGCTAGCCAGCTTTGCGTTTCTAGCTTGCCAGCTTTGCGTTTCAAGCTTGCCAGCTTTGCGTTGCTATATTGCCAGCTTTGCTTTGCTAACTTGCTGGCTTTCCGTTGCTAGCATGCTAGCTTCCTAAATATGCGTTGCTAGACTGCTAGCTTATCTTTGCTAGCTTGCCAGCTTTGGGTTGCTAGCTTGCTAGATATGCGTTGCTAGCTTGCTTGATTTGCGTTGCTAGCTTGCTAGTTTCCAGTTGCTAGGATGCTAGCTATGCCTTGCTAGCTTTATAGCTTTACGTTGCTATCTTGCTAGATTTGCGTTAGTAGCTTGCTAGTTTTGCGTTGCTAGCTTGCTAGCTTTGCGATGCTTGCTTTGAAGCTATGCGTTGCTAGCTTGTTGATTTTGCGTTTCTAGCTCTCTTTGCGTTGATAGCGTGCTAGTGGTGCTTTGCTAGCTTGGTAGCTTTGCGCTGTTAGCTTGCTAGATTTGTGTTCTAGCTTGCTTGCTTTGCGTTGCTAACTTGATATCTTTGCGTTTTTAGCTTGCTAGCTTTGCTTTGCTAGCTTGATAACATTGCGTTCCTTATTTGCTCGCTTTCCGTTATTGCTTGCTTGATATGCGTGGCTAGCTAGCCAGCTATGCGTTGCTACCTTGCCAAATTCACGTTTCTAGCTTGGCAGCTTTGCGTTGCTAACTTGCTAATTTACGATGCTAGCTTGTCATCTTCTCGTTCTAGCTTGCTAAATTTACATGGCTAGCTTGCTAGCTTTTCGTTGTTTCCTTGCTAGCTTGCGATGCTCTCTTGCTAGTTTTTCGTTGCTTGCTTACTGGCTTGCCTGCATTAGCGTGTCTTGCTTGCTAGCTTTCGTTGCTAGTTTGATAGCCTTGAGTTGCAAGCTTGCTAGATTACTAGATTTCCGTTGCTAACTTGCTAGTTTGCGTTGCTATCTTGCTAGATTTGCGTTGCTAGCTTGCCAGTTTTGCGTTGCTAACTTGGTAGCTATGCGTTGCTAGCTTGTTAGCTTTGCGATGCTAGCTTGCTTTGCGTTGCTAGCTTGCTACTTTTGCGTTGCTAGCTTGGTAGATTTCCGTTGCAAGCTTTGTAGTTTTGCGTTGCTAGCATGCTAGTCTTGCGTTCTCGCTTGCTAGCTTTGCGTTGCAAGCTTGCTAGCTTTGTTTTGCTTCCTTGCTAGCTTTCCGTTGCTAGCTTGCTAGATATGCTTTGCTGGCTTCCCAAATGTGCGTTGATAGCTTGCCAGCTTTGCGTTGCTAGCTTGCCAGGTTTGCGTTGCTAGCTTGCCAGCTTTGCGTTGCTAGCTTGCTAGAATTTCTTGGCTAGCTTGCAAGCATTGCGTTGCTACCTTGCTAGCTTTCCAATGCTATCTTGCTAACATTGCGTTGATAGATTGCTAGCTTTGCTTTGCTTGCTTGCTTGCTTTGCTTTCCTTGCTTGCTAGCTTTGCGTTCCTAGTTTGCTAGCTTTGCGTTGCTAACTTGGTAGCTTTGTGAAGCTAGCTTACTAGCGTTGCGTTGCCAGCTTGATAAGTTAACTTGCTAGCTTGGCGTTGCTAGGTTACTAGGTTTGCGTTGCTAGCTAGCTTATTTTTGCGTTGCTAGCTTGCTAGATTGCTCCATATCCGTTGCTAGCTTGNCCAGATTTGATTTGTTATCTTGGCAGCTGTGCGTTGTTAGCTGGCCAGCTGTGCGTTTCTAGCTTGCCAGCTTTTCGTTTCTAGCTTGCCAGCTTTGCTTCGCTATCTTGCTACCTTTACGTTTGTAGCTCGCTAGATTTCCTTTCTAGCTTGCTAGCTTTGCGTTGCTTGCTTGCCTGTTTAGAGTTTCTTGCTTGCTAGCATTTCTTTTCTAGCTTGCTAGATTTGCGTTCCAAAATTGCTAGCTTTTTGAAGCTAGATTTGTAGCTTTGCTTTGTTAGCTTGCTAGCTATGCCTTGCTATCTTGCTAGCTTTTCTTTGCTAGCTTGCTAGCTTGGCGTTGCTTACTTGTTAGTTTTGCGTTGCTAGCTAGATAGCTTTGCGTTCCTCGTTTGCTAGCTCTGCGTTACTAGATAGCTAGTTTGCTGAATTTGTGTTTGCAAGATTGCTAGTTTTGCCTTACTATCTTACTAGATTTGGGTTGCTAGTTTGTAGCATTGCGTTGCTTACTTCCTAGCTTTGTTTGCTAGCTTGCTAGCTTTGGTTTCTAATTTGTTAGCTTGCTACATTTGCGTTGCTAGCTTGCTAGCTTCGCGTTGCTAGCTTGCTAGCTTGCTAGATATGCGTTGCTAGCTTCCTAGCCTTGCGTTGCTAACTTGAAAGCTTTGCGCTGCTAGCTTGCCAGCTTTGCGTTCCTAGCTAGCCAGCTTTGCGTTTCTAGCTTGCCAGCTTTGCGTTTCAAGCTTGCCAGCTTTGCGTTGCTATATTGCCAGCTTTGCTTTGCTAACTTGCTGGCTTTCCGTTGCTAGCATGCTAGCTTCCTAAATATGCGTTGCTAGACTGCTAGCTTATCTTTGCTAGCTTGCCAGCTTTGCGTTGCTAGCTTGCTAGATATGCGTGGCTAGCTTGCTTGATTTGCGTTGCTAGCCTGCTAGTTTTGAGTTGCTAGCTTGCTAGATTTGCGTTGCATTCATGCTTGGTTTGCGTTTCTTGCTTGCTAGCTTTCGTTTCTAGCTTGCTAGCTTTGAGGTGCTAGCTTGCTAAATTACTAGATTTGGGTTGTTAACTTGCTAGCTTTACGTTGCTATCTTGCTAGATTTGCGTTAGTAGCTTGCTAGTTTTGCGTTGCTAGCTTGCTAGCTTTGCGATGCTTGCTTTGAAGCTATGCGTTGCTAGCTTGTTGATTTTGCGTTTCTAGCTCTCTTTGCGTTGATAGCGTGCTAGTGGTGCGTTGCTAGCTTCGTAGCTTTGCGCTGTTAGCTTGCTAGATTTGCGTTCTAGCTTGCTTGCTTTGCGTTGCTAACTTGATATCTTTGCGTTGTTAGCTTGCTAGCTTTGCTTTGCTAGCTTGATAACATTGCGTTCCTTGTTTGCTCGCTTTCCGTTATTGCTTGCTTGATATGCGTGGCTAGCTAGCCAGCTATGCGTTGCTACCTTGCCAAATTCGCGTTTCTAGCTTGGCAGCTTTGCGTTGCTAACTTGCTAATTTACGATGCTAGCTTGTCATCTTCTCGTTCTAGCTTGCTAAATTTACATGGCTAGCTTGCTAGCTTTTCGTTGTTTCCTTGCTAGCTTGCGATGCTCTCTTGCTAGTTTTTCGTTGCTTGCTTACTGGCTTGCCTGCATTAGCGTGTCTTGCTTGCTAGCTTTCGTTGCTAGTTTGATAGCCTTGAGTTGCAAGCTTGCTAGATTACTAGATTTCCGTTGCTAACTTGCTAGTTTGCGTTGCTATCTTGCTAGATTTGCGTTGCTAGCTTGCCAGTTTTGCGTTGCTAACTTGGTAGCTATGCGTTGCTAGCTTGTTAGCTTTGCGATGCTAGCTTGCTTTGCGTTGCTAGCTTGCTACTTTTGCGTTGCTAGCTTGGTAGATTTCCGTTGCAAGCTTTGTAGTTTTGCGTTGCTAGCGTGCTAGTCTTGCGTTCTCGCTTGCTAGCTTTGCGTTGCAAGCTTGCTAGCTTTGTTTTGCTTCCTTGCTAGCTTTCCGTTGCTAGCTTGCTAGATATGCTTTGCTGGCTTCCCAAATGTGCGTTGATAGCTTGCCAGCTTTGCGTTGCTAGCTTGCCAGGTTTGCGTTGCTAGCTTGCCAGCTTTGCGTTGCTAGCTTGCTAGAATTTCTTGGCTAGCTTGCAAGCATTGCGTTGCTACCTTGCTAGCTTTCCAATGCTATCTTGCTAACATTGCGTTGATAGATTGCTAGCTTTGCTTTGCTTGCTTGCTTGCTTTGCTTTCCTTGCTTGCTAGCTTTGCGTTCCTAGTTTGCTAGCTTTGCGTTGCTAACTTGGTAGCTTTGTGAAGCTAGCTTACTAGCGTTGCGTTGCCAGCTTGATAAGTTAACTTGCTAGCTTGGCGTTGCTAGGTTACTAGGTTTGCGTTGCTAGCTAGCTTATTTTTGCGTTGCTAGCTTGCTAGATTGCTCCATATCCGTTGCTAGCTTGCTATATTTGCGTTGCTATCGTACTAGCTTTGCGTTGCTAGCTTGCTATCTTTGCTTTCAATTTTGCTAGCTTCGCGTTACTAGCAGGGTATCATTGTGTTTCTAGCTTGCTAGCTTTGCGTTGCTAGCTTGCTAGCTTTTCTTTGCTAGCTTGATAGCATTGCGTTCCTTGCTTGCTAGCTTCCCTTTGCACGCTTGCTATCTCTGCGTTGCTAGATTGATAGCTTCCCGTTTCTAGCTTGCTAGCTTTGCGTTGCTCGATTTCTAGCTTTGCGTTTTCTATCTTGCTAGTTTTGGTTCCTTGCTTGCTTGCTTGCCTGCATTAGCATATCTTGCTTGCTAGCTTTTAATTGCTAGCTTGCTAGATTTGCGTAACTAGCGTGCTAGATTTGCGTTGTTAGCTTGCCAGCTGTGCGTTGCTAGCTTCCCAGCTTTGCGTTGCTAGGTTGCCAGCTTTGCGTTGCTAGCTTGCTAGCATTACCGTGGTAGCTTGCTGTTTTGCGTTGCTAGCTTGCTAGCTTGATAGATTTGCTTTGCAAGCTTCCTATGTTTGCGTTATTAACTTGCTAACTTTGCGTCGCAAGCTTTCTAGCTTTGCGTTGCTAGCTTGCTATCTTTGCGTTGCTAGCTTGATTGCTTTCCGTTTCTAGCTTTCCAGATAAGCCTTGCTAGTTTGCTATCGTTGCGTTGTTAAATGGGTAGCTTGCTACACTACTAGGTTAGCGTTGCTAGCTTGGTATAGCATTGCGTTGCTAGCTTGCTAGCTTTGAGTTAAAAACTTGCTAGATTGGCGTTTGTAGCCTGCTAGTTATGCGTTGCTAACTTAATAACTTCGCGTTGCTAGGTTGGTAGATTGCAAGATTTGCGTTGCTAACTTTCTAGCTTTCGTTGCTCTCATGTTAGTTTTGAATTGCTAGCTTTGCGTTGCTAACTTGCTTGGTTTGCGTTGCTAGCTTGCTACATTTGGGTTGCAAGCTTGGTAGCTTTGCATTGCTAGCTTGCTAATTTTGCGTTCTAATTTGCTAGCTTTTGTTGATAGCTCGCTATCTTTGCGTTGTTAGCTTGCTAGCTTTCCGTCGCTAGCTTTCTAGCTTTGCGTTGCTAGCTTTCTAACTTTCAGTTGCTAGCTTGCTATCTTTGTGTTGCTAGCTTGCTAGGTTGCTAGATTTGCGTTGGTAGCTATCTAGCTTTAAGTTGCTAGTTTCAAGCTTTGCGTTGCTAGCTTGCTAGCTTGCTAGATATGCGTTGCTAGCTTGCAAGCTTTGCGTTGCTAGCTTGCTAGCATTGCGTTGCTAGATTGCTGGCTTTGCGTGACTAGCTAGCCAGCTTTGCGTTTCTCATTTGCCAGCTTTGTGTTGCTAGTTTGCCAGCTTTGCTTTACTAGCTTGCCAGGTTTCCGTTGCCAGCTTGTTAGCTTGCTAAATATGCGTTCTTTTCTTCCTAGCTTTGCTTGGCTCTTATGATAGCTTTGCGTTGCTAGCTTGCTGGCTTCATAGTTTTGCGTAAATAGCTTGCTAGGTTTGCGTTGCTATCTTGCTATCTTTGCGTTGCTAGCTTGCTAGCTTTCCGTAGTAGCTTGCTAGCTTGGTAGATATGCGTTGCTATCTTGCTAATTTTGCGTTGCTAGCTTGCCAGTTTTGCTGTGCTATCCTACCAGGTTTGCTTTGCTACCTTGCCAGCTTTGCGTTTCTAACTTGGGAGCTTTGCGTTGCTAGCTTAACAGCTTTGCGTTGATAGCTTGCTAGGTTTCTGTTGCTAGGGTGATAGCTTGCATGATATGCGTTGCTAGCTTGCAAACTCTACGTTGCTAGCTTGCTAGTTTTGCGATCTAGCTTGCTAGTTTTGCGTTGCAAACTTGCTATTTTTTCTTTGCTAGCTTGCTAGCTTTGCGTCTCTAGCTTTCTAGCTTTGCGTCTGCTAGCTTTCTAGCTTTCAGTTGCTAGCTTGGCAGCTTTGCTATGCTAGTTTGCTAGCTTGCTAGATTTGCGTTGTTAGCTATATCGCTTTACGTTGCGAGCGTGCTAGCTTTGCATTCCTAGCTTGGTATCTTGCTAGATATGCGTTCCTTTTTTCTAGCTTTTGGTTTCTTGCTGGCTAGAATTGCGTTACTAACTTGCTAACTTCCGTTTGCTAGATTTCTAGCTTGCTAGAAATGAGTTGTTAACTTGCTAGCTTTCCTATGCTAGCTTGCTGCTTTGCGTTTCTATATTGCCAGCATTACGTTGTTAGATAGCCAGCTTTGCGTTGCTAGCTTGCCACTTTTGTGTTGCTAGCTTGCTAGCTTTGCATTGCTAGCTTTTTAGCTTCGTGATTATAGTTTGCGAGCGTTCCGTTGCCAGCTTGATAGCTTTGCTTTTGCTACCCTGCTACCTTGGCGTTGCAATCTTGCTAGCTTTGCGTTGCTAGCTAGCTAGCTTTGCGTTGCTAGCTAGCTGTCTTTGCGTTTCTAGCTTCCTAGATTGTTCGATATGAGTTTCTAGCTTGATAGTTTTGCGTTGCTAACTTGCAAGCTTGGCGTTGCTATCTTGCCACCTTTGCGTTGCTAGATTGCCATCTTGCCTTTTCTATATTCCCAGGTTTGCGTTACTAGATTGCTAGATATGCGTTGCTAGCTTGCTAGATTTGCGTTGCTATCTTACTATTTTGCGTTGCTTGGTAGCTTTGCGTTGTTAGTTTGCTAGCTTTGTGTTCTAGCTTGCTTGCTTTTCGTTGATAGCTTGCTCTCTTTGTGTTGCTAGCTTCCTATTGGTGCGTTGCTAGCTTGTTAGCATTGCGTTGCTAGCTTACAAGCATTGCGTTGCTAAATTGCCAGCTTTCCTTTGTTAGCTTGCTAGATTTACGGGGCTAGCTTGAAAAATTTGCGTTGCTACCTTGCTAGCTTTTCGTTGCTATCTTGCTAGATTTGCGATGCCAGCTTGTTACCTTTGCGTTGCTAGATTGCTGGCTTTGCATTGCTTGCTTGCTTTGCGTTTCTTGCTTGCTTGCTTTGCGTTGCTATCTTGCTAGGTTTGCGTTGCTAGCTTGCTAGCTTTTCGTTGCTAGCTTGGTAGTTTTGCGTTGCTAGCATGCTAGCGTTGCGTTGCTACCTTTTAATTTTGCTCGATATGTGTTGCTAGCTTGATATCTTTGCGTTGCTATCATGCTAGCTTGGCGTTGCTAACACGGTAGCTTTGCGTTGCTATTTTGGTAGATTGCGTTGCTATGGTTGCTAGCTTTGCGTTGCTGGCTTGCGAGCTTTGCTTTGCTACCTTGCTAGCTTTGCGTTGCTACCTTGCTAGCTTCCCGTTGCTCGCTTTACAACTCCGCTTTGCTAGCTTGCTAGATTGCTAGATTAGAGTTGCTAGATTGCTAGCTTACCGTTGTTATCTTACTAGTATTGCTTTGCAAGCTTGCTAGCTTTGTGTTCCTAACTTGCAAGCTTTGCGTTGCTATCATGCCAGCTGTGCGTTGCAAGCTTGCCAGATGTGTGTTTCTAGCATGCCAGCTTTGCGTTTCTAGCTTGCTAGAATTAATTTTTTAGCTTGCTAGCTTTGCATTTCTAGCTTGCTAAATTTGCGTTGCTAGCATGCTAGCTTTGCGTTGATAGATTGGTAGATTCCCGTTGCTAGTTTGCTAGCTTTGCGTTGCTATCTCGCTAGTTTTTCGTTGCTTGCTTGCTTGCCTACTTTAGCGTTTCTTTCTTGCTAGCTTTGCATTTCTAGTTTCCTATCTTCCCGTTGCTAGATTCCTAGCTTCCCGTTGCTAGCTTGCTTGCTTTTCGTTGCTAGCTTGCTAGCTTTGCATTGCTAGTTTGGTAGCTTTGCTTTCCTAGCTTGCTACCTTGGCGTTGCTTGCTTTCTAGCTTTGCGTTGCAAGCTAGATAACTTTGCGTTGCTCGCTTGCTATCTCTGCCTTGCTAGCTAGGTAGATTGCTAGATTTGTATTGCTAGCTTGCTAGCTTTATGTTTCTATCTTACTAGATTTGCGTTGCGACCTTGCTAGCTTTGCGTTGTTAGCTTGCTAGCTTTGCGTTTCTAACTTCATTTCTTTGCGTTGCTAGCTTGCTAGCTTTGCGGTGCTAGATTGCAAGCTTGCTAGATTTGCGTTGCTAACTTGCTAGTTTTGCGTTGATAGCTTGGTAGGTTTCCGTTTCTAGCTTTCTAGATTTCCCGTGCTAGCTTCCTTGTTTGTAGTTATGCGTTGCAAGCTTGCTAGGTTAGCGTTGGTAGCTTGCGAGCATTGCTTTTCTTCCTTGCCAACTTTGCGTTGCTAGCTAGCCAACTTTGCTTCTATAGCTTGCCAGCTCTGTGTTTCTAGCTTACCAGCTTTGCGTTGCTAGCTTGATAACTTGGCGTTGCTTTCTTGCTAGCTTTCCGTTGCTAGCTTGCTAGGTTTGTTTTGTAACTTGCCAGATTTTCGTTGCAATTTTGCTACGTTTACGTGGCTAGATTGCTATCTTTGCGTTGCTATCTTGCTAGCTTTCCGTTGCTAGATTTCTAGCTTTGCGTTGTTTGCTTGCTTGCTTGCTAGCTTCCTAGCTTGCTATATATGCGTTGCTATCTTGCTAGCTTTGCGTTGCTAGGTTGCCAATTTTGCGGTGCTAGCTTGCCAGGTTTGCTTTGTTAGCTTGCCAGGTTTGCGTTTCTAACTTGGGAGCTTTGCTTTGCTAGCTTTACAGCTTAGCGTTGATAGCTTGCTATGTTTCCGTTGCTAGATTGGTAGATTTGCGTTGCAATCTTTATAGATTTGTGTTGCTATCTTGCTAGCTTTGCGTTGCTAGATTTCTATCTTTGCGTTGCTAGCTTGCTAGCAATGCGTTGCATGTTTACATGCTTTGCGTTTCTTCCTTGCTAGCTTTCAGTTGCTAGGTTGCTATCTTTGGGTTCATGGCTTGCTAGCTTTGCGTCTCTAGCATTCTAGCTTTGCGTTGCTACGTTGCTATTTTTGCGTTGCCAGCTTGCTAGCTTTGCGTTGCTACCTTGCTATCTTTGCATTGGTATCTTGCTAGTTTTGCGTTGCTTGCTTGCTTGACTGTTTAGCGTTTTCTGCTTGATAGCAATTCATTGCTAGCTTGCTAGATTTGCGTTGCTAACTTTCTAGCTTTTCGTTGCTAGCTTGGTAATATTGCGTTCCTAGCTTGATAGCTTTGCGTTGCTAGCTTGCTAGTTTTGCTTTGCTAGCTTTCTAGCTTGGTGTTCCTAGTTTGTTAACTTTGCGTTTCTAGCTAGATAGCTTTGTGTTTCTAGCAAGATAGCTTTTCGATGCTCGCTTGTTAGCTCTGCGGTGCTAGATAGCTAGATTGCTGGATTTGTGTTGCTAGATTGCTAGCTTTGCGTTACTATCCTACTAGATTTTCGTTGCTAGCTAGTAGCATTGCGTAGTTAACTTCCTAGATTTGCGTTGCTAGCTTGCTAGCTGTGGTTTCTAGCATGTTAGCTTGCTAGATTTGCTTTGCTAACTTGCTAGTTTTCCGTTGCTAGCTTTCTAATTTTCTAGATATGCGTTGCTAGCTTGATAGCTTTGCGTTGTTAGCTTGCCAGCTTTGCGTTGCTACCTAGCAAGCTTTGGGTTCCTAGCTAGCCAGCTTTGCGTTTCTAGCTTTCCTGGTTTGCGTTTCTTGCTTGCCATCTTTGCGTTTCTAGATTGACAGCTTTGCGTTGCTAGTTTGCTAGCTTTCCGTTGCTAGCTTGCTAGATTGCTAAATATGCGTTGCTAGCCTGCTAGCTTTGCCTTGCTAGCTTGCTAGCTTGTCGTTGCTAGATTGCTAGCTTTGCGTTGCTAGCTCGCTAGATATACGTGGCTAGCTTGCTAGATTTGCGTTTTACCTTGCTAGGTTTAAGTGTCCAGCTTGCTAGCTTTTTGTTGCTAGCCGGCTAGTTTTGCGTTGCTAGCTTCCTTGCTTTCCGTTGCTAGCTTACTAGCTATGAGTTTCTAATTTGCTAGCTCTGCGTTGCTTGTTTTATTGCTTTCTTTGCGTTCCTTGCCTCATACTTTGCGTTGCTATATTGCTAGGTTAGCGTTTCTAGCTTGGTAGCTTTGCGTTTCTAACTTGCTAGCATTGCGTTGCTAGCTTGCTAGATTTGCTTTGCTAGCTTGCTAACTTTGGGTTGCTAGGTTGGTAGATGGCTAGATGTGCGTTGCTAGCTTTCTAGCTTTGCGTTGATAGCTTGCTACCTATACGTTGCTAGTTTGGTAGCTTTGTGTTGCAAGCTTTCTAGTTTTGCGTTGATAGCTTTGCGTTGCTAGCTTGGTAGATTGCTAGATTTGCGTTGCTAGCTTGGTAGGTTTGTGTTGCTAGGTTGCCAGCTTTGCGTTTCTAGCTTGCCAGTTTTGCGTTGCTAGATTTTCAGCTTTGCGTTGCTAGCATGCTAAATTGCTAAATATGCGTTGCTAGCCTGCTAGCTTTGCGTTGCTAGCTTGCTAGCTTTGCGTTGCTAGCTTGGTAGCTTTGCGTTGCTAGCTCTCTAGCTTTGCGTTGTTAGCTTGCGTTGCTATCTTGCTATCTTTGCGTTGCTAGCTTAGTAGTTTTGCGTAGCTAGCTTTGTAGATTTGCGTTTCTAGCTTGCTATCTTTCCGATCTAGCTTGCTTGTTTGCGTCGCTAGGTTGCTATCTTTGAGTTGCTAGCTTGCTAGCTGTGCGTCGCTAGCTTTCTAGCTTTGTGTTGCTAGATTGCTAGCTTTTCGTTTCTAGCTTGGCAGCTTGCTAGGTTTGCGTTTCTAGCTTGCTAGCTTTGTGTTGATAGCTTGCTAGCTTTGCGTTGCTAGCTTGCTAGCTTTGCGTTGCTAGATTGCTAGCTTTGCGTTGCAAGCTTGTTAGCTTAGCTTTCCTAGCTTGCCAGCTTTGCGTTGCTACTTGCCAGGTTTGCGTTGCTAGCTTGCCAAATTTGCGTTTCTAGCTTGATAGATATGCATGGCAAGCTTGCAAAATTTGCGTTGCTACCTCGCTAGGTTTAAGAGGCTAGTTCTCTAGGTTTGTTTTGCTAGCCTGCTAGATTTGCGTTGCTAGCTGGCTATCTTTCTGTTGCTAGATTACTAGCTTTGAGTTTCTAGCTTGATAGCTCTGCTTTGCTTGCTTTCTTTGCGCTCATTATTTCCTAGTTTGCGTTGCTATATTTCTAGATTTTCTTTGCTACCTTGCTAGGTTTAAATTCCTAGCTTGCTAGCTTTGCGTTCCTAGCTTGCTAGTTTTGCGATGTTGCTTTCTAGATTTGCGTTACTTGCTTGCTTGCTTGCTTTGCGTTTTAGCTTGCTGCTTTCGTTGCTACCTTGCAAGCTTTGAAAACCTAGCTTGCTAGATTGCTAGATATGCTTTGCTAACTTGCTAGTTTTGCGTTGCTATCTTGGTAGATATGTGTCGCTAGGTTGCTAGCTTTGCGTTTCTAGATGGCCAGCTTTGCGTTGATAGCTTGCTAGCTTTCCGTTGCTAGCTTACTAGATATGAGTTGCTAGCTAGCTAGATATACGTGGCTAGCTTGCTAGCTTTGCATTCCTACATTGTTATCTTTCCGTTGCTATCTTGCTAGCTTTGCGTTGCTAGCTTGCTCGCTTTGCTTTGCTAGCTTGCTAGCTTTGCGTTGCTTGCTTGCTTGCTTTGCATTTCTTGCTTGTTTGCTTTGCGATGTAAGCTTGCCAAGCTTTGCGATGTTATCTTGCTAGATTTGCGTGGCAAGTTTGCTAGATTTTCGTTGCTACCTTCCTAGCTTTACATTCCTAGCTTGCTAGCTTTGCGTTGCTAACTTGCTAGCTTTGCGTTGTTGTTTCCTAGCTTTGATATGCTTGCTTGATTTGCGTTTCTTGCTTGCTAGTTCTCGTTGCTAGCTTTATAGCTTTGAGTACTTAGTTTGCATGATTGCTAGGTTTGCGTTGCTAACTTGCTAGTTTACGTTGCTATCTTGCTAGATAAGCGTTGCTAGTTTGCTAGCTTTGCGTTGTTATCTTGCAATTTTGCGTTGCTAGCTTGCTAGCTTTCGGTTGTTAGCTTGCTAGATATGCGTTGCTTGCTACTTAGAATTACATGGCTAGCTTGCTAGCTTTGCGTTGCTACCTTTGTTTGCTCTCCGTTGTTATCTTGCTAGCTTTGCTTTGCTAGCTTGCTGGCTTTGCGTTGCTTGCTTGCTTGCTTTGCGTTTCTTGCTTGCTTGCTTTGCGTTGCTATCTTGCTAGCTTTGTGATGCTATCTTGCTAGATTTGCGTGGCTAGGTTGCTAGATTTTCGTTGTTATCTTGCTAGATTTTCTTTCCTAGGTTGCTTGCTTTGCGTTGCTAATTGGCTAGCTTTGCGTTGTTGCTTCATAGCATTGCGTTGCTTGCTTGATTTGCGTTTCTTGCTTGCTAGCTTTCGTTGCTAGCATTCCAGCTTCTAGTTGCTAGCTTTCTAGTTTGCTACAATTGCGTTTCTAACCTGTTAGATTTGCGTAGTTATCTTGGTAGATTTGTGTTGCTAGCTTGCTAGCTTTGCGTTGGTAGCTTGCCAGCTTTGCCTGATAACTTGATAGCTTTCCGTAGCTAGTTTCCTAGATATGATTTGCTAGCCTGCCAGCTTTGCGTTGCTAGCTTGCCAGCTTTGCGTTGCTAGCTTTCCAGCTTTGCTTTGTTAGATTGCTAATTTGCGTTGCTAGCTTTGCCAGCTTTGCTTTGCCAGCTTGCTAGATTTACGTGGCAAGCTTGCTAGCTTTCCTTTGCTACCTTGTTTGCTTTCCGTTGCTATCTTGCTAGCTTTACTTTCCTAGCTTGCTAGCTTTGCTTTGAAAGCTTGCTAGCTTCGCGTTGCTTGCTTGCTTGCTTTGCGTTTCTTGCCTGCTTGCTTTGCGTTGCTAGCTTGCTCGGATTTCGTTGCTAGCTTGCTAGCTTTCGTTGTTAGCTTGGTAGAATTGCGTTGCTAACTTGTTTGCGTTGCCAGCTTGATAAGTTTGCGTTTGCTACCTTGCTAGCTTGGCGTTGCTAGCTTACTAGCTTTGCGTTGCTAGCATGCTAGCTTCCCGTTGCAAGCTTGCTAGGTTTGCTTTGCAAGCTTGCCAGCTTTGCGTTGCTAGCTTGCCAGGTTTGCGTTACTAGCTTGCCAGCATTTCGTTGCAAGGTTGCTAGATTTGCGTTGCTAGCTTGATAGATTTTCTTTGCTAGTTTGATAGCGTTTAATTCCTAGCTTGCTAACTTTGAGTTCCTAGCTTGCTATATTTGCGTTGTTACTTGCTAGCTTTGCGATAATTGCTTGATTACTTTCTTTGCGTTTCTTGCTTGCTAGCTTTGGTTGGTAGCTTGCTAGCTTTGAGTTCCTACCTTGTTAGATTGCCAGATTTGCGTTGCTAGCTTGCTATCTCTCCGTTGCTAGCTTGCTAGATTTTCGTTGCTAGATTGTTAGTTTTGCTTTGCTAGATTGCTAGATTACCGTTTCTAGCTTTGTAGCTTTGCGTTGCCAGTTTGCTAGCATTGCGTTTCTAGTTTGCTAGCTTTGCGTTGCTATTTTGTTTGCTTGTCATTGCTATCTTGCTAGTTTTGTGTTGCTAGCTTGCTAAATTTTTTTGCTACTTTGGCAGATTTGTAGATTTGCGTTGCTTGCTTTCTAGATTTGCGTTGCTATCTTGCTAAATTTGCTTTGCTAGCTTGCTAGCTGTGCATTACAAGCTTGCTAGTTTTGCGTTGCTAGCTTGCTAAATTTGCTTTGCTAGCTTGCTAGCTGTGCATTACAAGCTTGCTAGTTTTGCGTTGCTAGCTTGCTACATTTGCTTTGCTAGCTTGTTAGCTTTGCTTTCATAGCTTGCTAGCTTTGCTTTGCTAACTTGCTAGTTTCCGTAGCTAGCTTGGTAACTTTGCGTTGCTATCTTGCTATCTTTCCGATCTATCTACCTAGCTTTCTGTTGCTAGGTTGCTATCTTTGAGTTGCTAACTTGCTAGCTTTGCGTCGATAGCTCTCTAGCTTTGCGGTGCTAGATTGCTAGCTTTGCGTTGCTAGCTTGTTAGCTTGCTAAATTTGCTTTGCTAGTTTGCTAGCTTTGCGTTGCTTGCTTGCTTGCTTGCTTGTTTTCATTTCTTACTTGCTAGCTTTGCGTTGCTAGCTTGCTAACTTTGCGATGCTAAATTGGTAGCCTTGCGATGCTAGCTTGCTAGCGTTGCGTTGCCAACTTGATAGATTTGCTTTTGCTACCTTGCTAGCTTGGCGTTGTTAGCTTGCAAGCTTTGCGTTGCTAGCTAGCTAGATTTGCGTTCATAGCTTCCTAGATTGCTCGACTTGCGTTGCTAGCTTATTAGCTTTGCGTTGCTATCTTGCTATTTGACGTTGCTAGCATGGTAGTTTTGCGTTGCTATATTGCTTATTTTGCGTTGCTAGCTTGCTTGCATCACCTTTGCTCGCTTACTAGCTCTGCGTTGCTATCTTGCTAGATTGCTTGAGGTGCGTTGCTAGCTTGCTAGCTTCGCGTTGCTATCTTACTAGATTTGCTTTGCTAGCTTGGTTGCTTTTTGTTGCTAGCTTGCCAGATTTGCTTTGCTATCTTGGCAGCTGTGCGTTGCTAGTTTGTCAGGTGTGCGTTGCTAGCTTGCCAGGTTTGCCTTGCTAGCTTGCCAACTTTGCTTAGATATCTTGCTACCTTTACTTTTGTAGCTTACTAGCTTTGCGTTGCTAGAATGCTAGTTTTGTGTTGCTAACTTGCTAGCTTTTCGTTACTAGCTTGGTAGTTTGCGTTGCTAGCTTGCTAGCTTTGCGTTGCTACCTTGCTAGCTTTCCGTTGCTAGCTTCCTAGGTTTGACTTGCTTGCTTGTTTGCGTTCTTTGCTTGCTAGATTTCGTTGCTATCTTCCTAGTTTTGCGTTGCTAGATTGCTAGATTATCGATGCTAGCTTTGTAGGTTTGCGTTGCTACTTTGCTAGCATTGCGTTTCTAATTTGCTAGCTTTGCGTTGCTATTTTGCTAGCTTGGCGTTGCTATCTTGCTAGCTTTGTGTTGCTAGCTAGCTAATTTTTTTTGCTAGTTTGGCACATTTGTAGGTTTGCGTTGTTAGCTTTCTAGATTTGCGCTGCTATCTTGCTAAATTTGCTTTGCTAGTTTTCTGGCTTTGCGTTTCCTTGCTTGCTTGCTTGCTTGCTTGCTTGCTTGCTTGCTTGCTTGCTTGCTTGCTTGCTTGCTTGCTTGCTTGCTTGCTTGCTTGCTTGCTTGCTTGCTTGCTTTGCGTTTCTTGCTTGCTAGCTTTGCGTTGCTATTTTGCTAGCTTGGCGTTGCTATCTTGCTAGCTTTCCGATCTCTCTTCCAAGCTTTGTGTTGCTAGGTTGCTATCTTTGAGTTGCTAACTTGCTAGCTTTGCGTCGATAGCTTTCTAGCTTTGCGGTGCTAGATTGCTAGCTTTGCGTTGCTAGCTTGTTAGCTAGCTAAATTTGCTTTGCTAGTTTTCTGGCTTTGCGTTTCCTTGCTTGCTTGCTTGCTTGCTTTGCGTTTCTTGCTTGCTAGCTTTGCGTTGCTAGCTTGCTAACTTTGCGATGCACAATTGGTAGCCTTGCGATGCTAGCTTGCTAGCGTTGCGTTGCCACGTTGATAGTTTTGCTTTTGCTACCTTGCTAGCTTGGCGTTGTTAGCTTGCTAGCTTTGCGTTGCTAACTAGCTAGCTTTGCGTTGCTAGCTAGCTAGCTTTGCGTTCATAGCTTCCTAGATTGCTCGGCTTGCGTTGCTAGATAATTAGCTTTGCGTTGCTATCTTGCTAGCTTTGCGTTGCAATCTTGCT